>NC_059438.1:1500000-1697500 GCF_021028975.2 Sphaerodactylus townsendi
GTGTCCAGTTCTGAGGTAAGCATCTCAAAAAAGGATATTGAGGAGATAAGAAGAGTGCAGAGAAGGGCAACAAGGATGATTGAGGGACTGGAGCACCTTCCCTATGAGGAGAGGCTGCAGCGTTTGGGACTCTTTAGTTTGGAGAGGAGGCGGCTGAGGGGGGATATGATTGAAGTCTACAAAATTATGCCATGGGGTAGAAAATGTTGACAGAGAGACATTTTTCTCTCTTTCTCACAATACTAGAACCAGGGGGCATTCATTGAAAATGCTGGGGGGAAGAATTAGGACTAATAAAAGGAAACACTTCTTCACGCAACGTGTGATTGGTGTTTGGAGTCATGCTGCACTTGGGAGGTGGTGATAGCCACTAACCTGGATAGCTTTAAAAGGGGGGCTTGGACAGATTTATGGAGGAGAAGTCAATTTATGGCTACCAATCTTGATCCTCTTTGATCTGAGATTGCAAATGCCTTAACAGACCAGGTGATTGGGAGCAACAGCCGCAGAAGGCCATTGCGTTCATATCCTACATGGGAGCTCCCAAAGGCACCTGGTGGGCCACTGCGAGTAGCAGAGAGCTGGACTAGATGGACTTTGGTCTGATCCAGCTGGCTTGTTCTTATGTTCTTATGTTCTTATGGGTTTTCCGGGCTGTGTGGCTTTGGTCTGGTAGATCTTGCTCCTAACGTTTCACCTGCATCAGTGGCTGACATCTTCAGAGGTATATCACAGAAAGAAGTCTGTTATATGCTGTGTCCAGTGACTTGGTTTGTGCTGCATGTATATGTGCCATATACTTCCTTTACAAATACAATATAGATATGAAGTATAATGCTGATTTATTGATCGAAATGATGTTGGAAATGCATACATTTTATGGGAAAATTTCAGTTGGAGATAATGGAAAATGGCACAGAAATAAAGAATCATGGGTATGATTCACACAAGGGAGAAGTAACATCTAAACAGGGTTTTTCAGGTGGAAGCAACAGGGACAAGAAATCCAAAATCATCACTCCTTTTATGCCATCTCAAAGTTGTGTAAAATATTGGAATAATAGAGATAAAATACTATTCCCATAAATACTGTAGCAAAGAGCATCATGTAGATGTATAACATGGGAATAAGTAAGTGCCTGTTTTATGCTTAATATCTGTGTTTTGATTCTTGTTCTTTTAGAAAGTTACATTTTTATGTTAAAAACTGTGAAATCTTTACAACGGGTCTTTTGTCTTGGCATCATATGACTGTATATATTTATATGTCCATTATGTATATTCCCTCTCTCCCTCATTCTCTCCCTCATGTTCAAAACCAAATCAGTTTCAACTTAAATGTAATGCAGGCCTTTTTAGTTCTCGTAACAAACAGCTTTTTGAAAACTTAAATGAATATTTACTGCATTTAATTCTCTACTTTCTCAGATACTGTGGGAGACAAATAACTGAACAATAAACTCCAAATTGTGTATATAAACACAGTATGATCCATGATAAAATTATTTCTAATTTCAAGAGAATATTGTTCTGTCATGGACTTTCCTGTCAGTGTTCCATATTTCCTCTCTTTCATCTCAAGCTGCATTTAGGATTTTGCGAGCAGACTACTAGTTCATGAACGTACTTAAGCAGAGCTAGGTTTTTTTTTAACATCATTGTGTTTGATCCATATTTTTATCACAGTGTTTGATCCAGGCGTTCTGCTATGGCATTTAATTGTATTTGACATATCTGTAATGTTAAGGCTTGTATGAAGAAAAAAAACTTAGCATGACGAATTTTCAAAGAAGCAAATCTGTAATTGATGTAAAAAGATATTGGGCATGCAGTGTGGCACAGTGATCTGTGTGTGTGTATTAGTTTTTCCAATTTTTTTTCCTTTTTAATTTATGTCTTTCTTCCCCCTTTCCCCAAAATGGTCTCTTTCAAGTAAGTTACATTTCTCTTTAGTGTCCTTTTGCGCGCACACACACATGCGGTGGCTTGCCCTGTTTATCAGTTTAAATCAACTTGGCTGATAGAAAACCCGATAGAAAATGGCTGTCTCTGCTAGTGAGGCTGAAGTCTTTTGAAAAGTCAGTAGTGAATATGCTGTATTTACATTTCTTTGGGACTTGCGCTCTTAACAGATTTTCATCTTTTTTTTCCCTTTAACACTGCTGAGATAAAAGTAAAGGTTCTTTAACAACCTGTTAAAAATTGTATACTGTGGCAGCAGACCAAAATGTTTCTCCTTTCAATAGTGTTAGCTCTTCTCTTTCATGATCCACAATGGCAAATTCACAGGGTCCTCTGATAAAGAAGCCTGTGTTCATCATGCTTTCCTCTCACAAATTTTGGTCTGGAACCATTTCATTCATTTCATCATGGGAAATAGCTCAACTCCTTCCTCACTTCGTGAAAGAGGAAATGAGGGACATTGTCATCACTGGGCATTTACAAACTTGTAGCCCAGGTTAGTACTTTGATGGGAGGCCACCAAGTGAGTCCAGGGTTGCAAAGAAGAGGCAGGCAATGGCAAACCATTTCTGTTCATCTTGAAACCCTACAGGGTTACCATAAGTCAGTTGAGGCTTCACAGGAATTTCTAGGTTCCACGTCCAAGGGGAGAGTATTCCAAAATTGTGAAGCTAAGATGCAAAAAGCCCTGCTCCTAATTATTGTTTCTCTCAGAGAAGCAGAGTGGCAGAACTGAAGATCCCAGTGCTGATGGTTCTCCACTGTTGATTTTGAAGATGTGTTTGTGTTTTCTATGCAGGATTTATGCTTCACAGAACAGGAGCCCAGTGGCACTTTATTTATTCCAGCATGAACTTTAGTGAGTCAGAACTTACTTCCTCAGATGCCTACAGGAAGGAAATCTTTTTGGACATATTGGCAAGGAAAATTACAAAAACGGGGAGAGGAAGAGGTGGGGTTGAGAGAGGCTTGGTGAGGATTCTATCCAGTGGTGAGATCCAAAAATTTTAGTAACAGGTTCCCATGGTGTTGGGATTCAAACTGTGGTGTAGTGCCAATGGGGCTGGGCGGGGCATGACGGGGGCGTGGCCGGGCATTCTGGGGCGGGGCATTCCTGGGCAGGGCTTTGGCAAAGATGCAGTCACTATGCCGGCCCTTGGGCGGGAAACAAACGCACGCAGGCGCAGGCTGCCATGCACGCCGGTGCACTTCCCAGAATTGCAATTGATCTCCAGGCTACAGAGATCTGCTCCATTGGAAAAAGGGGTTGCTTTGGAGAGTCATCCTTATGGCATTAGGTTCTGTGAATTTTCCCAATCTAGATAACTCTATTTCGGAGCTCTATCATCTTTTCTGCACAACCAAAATAAGATATTCTGGGGGCATTTGTCTCATTTTTTATTCAGACAGGACAATAATAAAGCATCTGAGAGTAGGTTTTTTCTACTACCTGATTTACAAGCTCTACGGCCTGTTTCACTCGGGCCAATAAACATGGGTTAAGGACAGTAAAAAAAACCTGGGGGTTTTTTTTGAGGGGGGGACTTTGCACCAATCCTGCCCAAAGCGAGTCTGCCCCATGTTATTTTCCCCAACCAGGTTTTTTGAGAATCTGCGAGTCTTTTGAAAAATCCTGGGTTGCAGCCACTTGCAAGTGAATGGCTGGGCAGGAGGCGCTTTATTTGGCTGCACTTTCCTTTTTAAAAATTTGCTGGCTTACATCTGCACAGCTATGCAGGCGTAAATGGTCATATCATGGCATCATGGGATGTCAGCATGGCTGTGAGTTCATTTGTGCGTGCCTACGAAGCTACGCATCAATGGGAGGTAAATAAAAAAGACGTACCTCCGTGCAAACGCGCAACTGCAACCCACATTGTTTCCGTGGGCTCCAATTACTGAGCGCATGGATGCGTGAAAACACGAAAACATGAAAGCGGGTTCCTTTATCGCAACTGCAACCCGCTATATATTTGCTGTGCAGAAAGGGCCTTAGTTTCACTTTCTCCCACTAGCCATTTTCTGATGCTTAAATCAACCATGGGGCCCATCATTTGCTGAAGTTGCCCCGGGACATTTGCTCTGCAGGCATCGCAACTGGGGTATTTTTCAATGAGTTAAGTACATCACAGCATTTCCCACCAATCCCAGCAATATATAGTTTTCCTGGTTTTTATATTTTCAAGGAGGTGTCTTTAAAGCCACAAATATACTTCACGGAAGACACCTCCTCCAAAATTTTAAAAAGCAGGGAAACTATATCTTGCCAGAATCGGCAGAAATGTTGAGCTACGATAAAATGTCATGAAGACATTTTGGAGGAAAAGCTGTGCAGAGTTCCTCCCCAAAACACTTTTTAAAAACATCCTCATGACGTTTTGCAGAAAGGGCCATTGTTTTGCTCCTTCTTTTTTGACCCACAGCCCTTTTTCAGTTCTTTTTTTCATGCATTACTGTGTAGTCTGTTAACAATCAGAAGACCAAAGAACAAGATTGTTGTGCAGAGGCTGGTGTCAGCAGATGCAATCCTGACCCTCTTTGGAGCATCTGAACATGGATTTTATGTATGTATTTTCACTGTCTCCAATAATTCAGGTTCAAAGTTTTGGGGTTCAAAGTTTTTGGGTTCATAGATTTGTAAGCTTCTACCATGTTTTGCCCTGATGCATTTTATCAATTTCATTTGTCATCTTTCAAAAAGAATAATTGATCTATAAAGAGGTTTTTTAATTGCTAACAGAGATTGGTTAGAGTAGAGGTATAGAAATCTGATTAATGAAAAAAAGCAGCCTTTCTGAATGGAAATCATTTTAAGAGATTGTTAAATGGAGGGCAGAATTAGAATAATCTTCCTTTACTTTCAAATTTCCTGACCTAAATTTGCCAGTGACATAAAATTAAATGGGGGGTGGGGGGGAGGGATGAATAAAAAGAACACAAAGGAGTTGTGCAAACATATTCAAAATGATCTGGGTACATTCAGCTTAGAGGCTGGTAAGTAGCTTATTCAGTTCAGCCATTCAGAAGTCCTAAGTAATAAGATTAAGGAAGAAAAATACTCAGGAAGGATGTAGCCCAAACACACACTCACAGACAGAAACAGTCTGTAAAAGCTGCAGTGTGATAATAGGCATGTTCTACAAGAAAGAAAAGAAAATTAACATAGCAATAAAGGTCACTCTGCTGTATTGTGGGATGTTCTATCAGGTTGATAATTCAATATAATCACAATTTCTTACTCTTTTGCATGTAGTATTGCAGTTTTATTCAGCATAATTCATAAAGCCAAAGAAAAGAAAATAATGTGTTGTTGTTGTTGTTCTATGTTTGGCGTCAAACTGTTGAAAAAAGGCCATGGAAGTTGTCGGATGTTCTTCTTACAAATCATTTCACTAGATATTGCACAGATTTTATTGCAAATAAAACTTCAGGTGCAAGAAGGACCCTTTCAGATAGGGTTGCCATCCTCCAGATAGAGACTGGAAATCTCTCTGAGTTACATCTCATGTCTATGGCTGTTTCCGCACGGCCCATTAACGACGGCCTGGGGGCGGTAAAAACACCGCCCCCAGGCCCCCCCCCCCCCCCCACGCCCCCCCCCACCCCTGCCCAGCCTCCCCCCCCCCCGCCCACCCCCCCCCCCCCCCCCGCCCGCCCCCGGCCCCCCCCCCCCCCACCCCCGCCCCCCCCCCCCGCCCCCGCCGCCCGCCGCACCCCGCCCCCCCCCCCCCTCCCCCCCCCCCCCCCGCCCCCCCCCCCCCCCCCTCCCCGCCCCCTCACCCCCCCCCCCCCCCACCCCCCCCCCCCCCCACCCCCCCCCCCCCCCACTCTCCCCCCCCCCCCACACCCCCCCCCCCCCCCACCCCCCCCCCCCCCCACCCCCCCCCCCCCCCACCCCCCCCCCCCCCCACCCCCCCCCCCCCCCACCCCCCCCCCCCCCCACCCCCCCCCCCCCCCACCCCCCCCCCCCCCCACCCCCCCCCCCCCCCACCCCCCCCCCCCCCCACCCCCCCCCCCCCCCACCCCCCCCCCCCCCCACCCCCCCCCCCCCCCACCCCCCCCCCCCCCCACCCCCCCCCCCCCCCACCCCCCCCCCCCCCCACCCCCCCCCCCCCCCACCCCCCCCCCCCCCCACCCCCCCCCCCCCCCACCCCCCCCCCCCCCCACCCCCCCCCCCCCCCACCCCCCCCCCCCCCCACCCCCCCCCCCCCCCACCCCCCCCCCCCCCCACCCCCCCCCCCCCCCACCCCCCCCCCCCCCCACCCCCCCCCCCCCCCACCCCCCCCCCCCCCCACCCCCCCCCCCCCCCACCCCCCCCCCCCCCCACCCCCCCCCCCCCCCACCCCCCCCCCCCCCCACCCCCCCCCCCCCCCACCCCCCCCCCCCCCCACCCCCCCCCCCCCCCACCCCCCCCCCCCCCCACCCCCCCCCCCCCCCACCCCCCCCCCCCCCCACCCCCCCCCCCCCCCACCCCCCCCCCCCCCCACCCCCCCCCCCCCCCACCCCCCCCCCCCCCCACCCCCCCCCCCCCCCACCCCCCCCCCCCCCCACCCCCCCCCCCCCCCACCCCCCCCCCCCCCCACCCCCCCCCCCCCCCACCCCCCCCCCCCCCCACCCCCCCCCCCCCCCACCCCCCCCCCCCCCCACCCCCCCCCCCCCCCACCCCCCCCCCCCCCCACCCCCCCCCCCCCCCACCCCCCCCCCCCCCCACCCCCCCCCCCCCCCACCCCCCCCCCCCCCCACCCCCCCCCCCCCCCACCCCCCCCCCCCCCCACCCCCCCCCCCCCCCACCCCCCCCCCCCCCCACCCCCCCCCCCCCCCACCCCCCCCCCCCCCCACCCCCCCCCCCCCCCACCCCCCCCCCCCCCCACCCCCCCCCCCCCCCACCCCCCCCCCCCCCCACCCCCCCCCCCCCCCACCCCCCCCCCCCCCCACCCCCCCCCCCCCCCACCCCCCCCCCCCCCCACCCCCCCCCCCCCCCACCCCCCCCCCCCCCCACCCCCCCCCCCCCCCACCCCCCCCCCCCCCCACCCCCCCCCCCCCCCACCCCCCCCCCCCCCCACCCCCCCCCCCCCCCACCCCCCCCCCCCCCCACCCCCCCCCCCCCCCACCCCCCCCCCCCCCCACCCCCCCCCCCCCCCACCCCCCCCCCCCCCCACCCCCCCCCCCCCCCACCCCCCCCCCCCCCCACCCCCCCCCCCCCCCACCCCCCCCCCCCCCCACCCCCCCCCCCCCCCACCCCCCCCCCCCCCCACCCCCCCCCCCCCCCACCCCCCCCCCCCCCCACCCCCCCCCCCCCCCACCCCCCCCCCCCCCCACCCCCCCCCCCCCCCACCCCCCCCCCCCCCCACCCCCCCCCCCCCCCACCCCCCCCCCCCCCCACCCCCCCCCCCCCCCACCCCCCCCCCCCCCCACCCCCCCCCCCCCCCACCCCCCCCCCCCCCCACCCCCCCCCCCCCCCACCCCCCCCCCCCCCCACCCCCCCCCCCCCCCACCCCCCCCCCCCCCCACCCCCCCCCCCCCCCACCCCCCCCCCCCCCCACCCCCCCCCCCCCCCACCCCCCCCCCCCCCCACCCCCCCCCCCCCCCACCCCCCCCCCCCCCCACCCCCCCCCCCCCCCACCCCCCCCCCCCCCCACCCCCCCCCCCCCCCACCCCCCCCCCCCCCCACCCCCCCCCCCCCCCACCCCCCCCCCCCCCCACCCCCCCCCCCCCCCACCCCCCCCCCCCCCCACCCCCCCCCCCCCCCACCCCCCCCCCCCCCCACCCCCCCCCCCCCCCACCCCCCCCCCCCCCCACCCCCCCCCCCCCCCACCCCCCCCCCCCCCCACCCCCCCCCCCCCCCACCCCCCCCCCCCCCCACCCCCCCCCCCCCCCACCCCCCCCCCCCCCCACCCCCCCCCCCCCCCACCCCCCCCCCCCCCCACCCCCCCCCCCCCCCACCCCCCCCCCCCCCCACCCCCCCCCCCCCCCACCCCCCCCCCCCCCCACCCCCCCCCCCCCCCACCCCCCCCCCCCCCCACCCCCCCCCCCCCCCACCCCCCCCCCCCCCCACCCCCCCCCCCCCCCACCCCCCCCCCCCCCCACCCCCCCCCCCCCCCACCCCCCCCCCCCCCCACCCCCCCCCCCCCCCACCCCCCCCCCCCCCCACCCCCCCCCCCCCCCACCCCCCCCCCCCCCCACCCCCCCCCCCCCCCACCCCCCCCCCCCCCCACCCCCCCCCCCCCCCACCCCCCCCCCCCCCCACCCCCCCCCCCCCCCACCCCCCCCCCCCCCCACCCCCCCCCCCCCCCACCCCCCCCCCCCCCCACCCCCCCCCCCCCCCACCCCCCCCCCCCCCCACCCCCCCCCCCCCCCACCCCCCCCCCCCCCCACCCCCCCCCCCCCCCACCCCCCCCCCCCCCCACCCCCCCCCCCCCCCACCCCCCCCCCCCCCCACCCCCCCCCCCCCCCACCCCCCCCCCCCCCCACCCCCCCCCCCCCCCACCCCCCCCCCCCCCCACCCCCCCCCCCCCCCACCCCCCCCCCCCCCCACCCCCCCCCCCCCCCACCCCCCCCCCCCCCCACCCCCCCCCCCCCCCACCCCCCCCCCCCCCCACCCCCCCCCCCCCCCACCCCCCCCCCCCCCCACCCCCCCCCCCCCCCACCCCCCCCCCCCCCCACCCCCCCCCCCCCCCACCCCCCCCCCCCCCCACCCCCCCCCCCCCCCACCCCCCCCCCCCCCCACCCCCCCCCCCCCCCACCCCCCCCCCCCCCCACCCCCCCCCCCCCCCACCCCCCCCCCCCCCCACCCCCCCCCCCCCCCACCCCCCCCCCCCCCCACCCCCCCCCCCCCCCACCCCCCCCCCCCCCCACCCCCCCCCCCCCCCACCCCCCCCCCCCCCCACCCCCCCCCCCCCCCACCCCCCCCCCCCCCCACCCCCCCCCCCCCCCACCCCCCCCCCCCCCCACCCCCCCCCCCCCCCACCCCCCCCCCCCCCCACCCCCCCCCCCCCCCACCCCCCCCCCCCCCCACCCCCCCCCCCCCCCACCCCCCCCCCCCCCCACCCCCCCCCCCCCCCACCCCCCCCCCCCCCCACCCCCCCCCCCCCCCACCCCCCCCCCCCCCCACCCCCCCCCCCCCCCACCCCCCCCCCCCCCCACCCCCCCCCCCCCCCACCCCCCCCCCCCCCCACCCCCCCCCCCCCCCACCCCCCCCCCC
The DNA here is from genome assembly GCF_021028975.2 of Sphaerodactylus townsendi. Classification (NCBI taxonomy): domain Eukaryota; kingdom Metazoa; phylum Chordata; class Lepidosauria; order Squamata; family Sphaerodactylidae; genus Sphaerodactylus; species Sphaerodactylus townsendi. The sequence continues at coordinate 1,509,164 of NC_059438.1, forward strand.
CCCCACCCCCCCCCCCCCCCACCCCCCCCCCCCCCCACCCCCCCCCCCCCCCACCCCCCCCCCCCCCCACCCCCCCCCCCCCCCACCCCCCCCCCCCCCCACCCCCCCCCCCCCCCACCCCCCCCCCCCCCCACCCCCCCCCCCCCCCACCCCCCCCCCCCCCCACCCCCCCCCCCCCCCACCCCCCCCCCCCCCCACCCCCCCCCCCCCCCACCCCCCCCCCCCCCCACCCCCCCCCCCCCCCACCCCCCCCCCCCCCCACCCCCCCCCCCCCCCACCCCCCCCCCCCCCCACCCCCCCCCCCCCCCACCCCCCCCCCCCCCCACCCCCCCCCCCCCCCACCCCCCCCCCCCCCCACCCCCCCCCCCCCCCACCCCCCCCCCCCCCCACCCCCCCCCCCCCCCACCCCCCCCCCCCCCCACCCCCCCCCCCCCCCACCCCCCCCCCCCCCCACCCCCCCCCCCCCCCACCCCCCCCCCCCCCCACCCCCCCCCCCCCCCACCCCCCCCCCCCCCCACCCCCCCCCCCCCCCACCCCCCCCCCCCCCCACCCCCCCCCCCCCCCACCCCCCCCCCCCCCCACCCCCCCCCCCCCCCACCCCCCCCCCCCCCCACCCCCCCCCCCCCCCACCCCCCCCCCCCCCCACCCCCCCCCCCCCCCACCCCCCCCCCCCCCCACCCCCCCCCCCCCCCACCCCCCCCCCCCCCCACCCCCCCCCCCCCCCACCCCCCCCCCCCCCCACCCCCCCCCCCCCCCACCCCCCCCCCCCCCCACCCCCCCCCCCCCCCACCCCCCCCCCCCCCCACCCCCCCCCCCCCCCACCCCCCCCCCCCCCCACCCCCCCCCCCCCCCACCCCCCCCCCCCCCCACCCCCCCCCCCCCCCACCCCCCCCCCCCCCCACCCCCCCCCCCCCCCACCCCCCCCCCCCCCCACCCCCCCCCCCCCCCACCCCCCCCCCCCCCCACCCCCCCCCCCCCCCACCCCCCCCCCCCCCCACCCCCCCCCCCCCCCACCCCCCCCCCCCCCCACCCCCCCCCCCCCCCACCCCCCCCCCCCCCCACCCCCCCCCCCCCCCACCCCCCCCCCCCCCCACCCCCCCCCCCCCCCACCCCCCCCCCCCCCCACCCCCCCCCCCCCCCACCCCCCCCCCCCCCCACCCCCCCCCCCCCCCACCCCCCCCCCCCCCCACCCCCCCCCCCCCCCACCCCCCCCCCCCCCCACCCCCCCCCCCCCCCACCCCCCCCCCCCCCCACCCCCCCCCCCCCCCACCCCCCCCCCCCCCCACCCCCCCCCCCCCCCACCCCCCCCCCCCCCCACCCCCCCCCCCCCCCACCCCCCCCCCCCCCCACCCCCCCCCCCCCCCACCCCCCCCCCCCCCCACCCCCCCCCCCCCCCACCCCCCCCCCCCCCCACCCCCCCCCCCCCCCACCCCCCCCCCCCCCCACCCCCCCCCCCCCCCACCCCCCCCCCCCCCCACCCCCCCCCCCCCCCACCCCCCCCCCCCCCCACCCCCCCCCCCCCCCACCCCCCCCCCCCCCCACCCCCCCCCCCCCCCACCCCCCCCCCCCCCCACCCCCCCCCCCCCCCACCCCCCCCCCCCCCCACCCCCCCCCCCCCCCACCCCCCCCCCCCCCCACCCCCCCCCCCCCCCACCCCCCCCCCCCCCCACCCCCCCCCCCCCCCACCCCCCCCCCCCCCCACCCCCCCCCCCCCCCACCCCCCCCCCCCCCCACCCCCCCCCCCCCCCACCCCCCCCCCCCCCCACCCCCCCCCCCCCCCACCCCCCCCCCCCCCCACCCCCCCCCCCCCCCACCCCCCCCCCCCCCCACCCCCCCCCCCCCCCACCCCCCCCCCCCCCCACCCCCCCCCCCCCCCACCCCCCCCCCCCCCCACCCCCCCCCCCCCCCACCCCCCCCCCCCCCCACCCCCCCCCCCCCCCACCCCCCCCCCCCCCCACCCCCCCCCCCCCCCACCCCCCCCCCCCCCCACCCCCCCCCCCCCCCACCCCCCCCCCCCCCCACCCCCCCCCCCCCCCACCCCCCCCCCCCCCCACCCCCCCCCCCCCCCACCCCCCCCCCCCCCCACCCCCCCCCCCCCCCACCCCCCCCCCCCCCCACCCCCCCCCCCCCCCACCCCCCCCCCCCCCCACCCCCCCCCCCCCCCACCCCCCCCCCCCCCCACCCCCCCCCCCCCCCACCCCCCCCCCCCCCCACCCCCCCCCCCCCCCACCCCCCCCCCCCCCCACCCCCCCCCCCCCCCACCCCCCCCCCCCCCCACCCCCCCCCCCCCCCACCCCCCCCCCCCCCCACCCCCCCCCCCCCCCACCCCCCCCCCCCCCCACCCCCCCCCCCCCCCACCCCCCCCCCCCCCCACCCCCCCCCCCCCCCACCCCCCCCCCCCCCCACCCCCCCCCCCCCCCACCCCCCCCCCCCCCCACCCCCCCCCCCCCCCACCCCCCCCCCCCCCCACCCCCCCCCCCCCCCACCCCCCCCCCCCCCCACCCCCCCCCCCCCCCACCCCCCCCCCCCCCCACCCCCCCCCCCCCCCACCCCCCCCCCCCCCCACCCCCCCCCCCCCCCACCCCCCCCCCCCCCCACCCCCCCCCCCCCCCACCCCCCCCCCCCCCCACCCCCCCCCCCCCCCACCCCCCCCCCCCCCCACCCCCCCCCCCCCCCACCCCCCCCCCCCCCCACCCCCCCCCCCCCCCACCCCCCCCCCCCCCCACCCCCCCCCCCCCCCACCCCCCCCCCCCCCCACCCCCCCCCCCCCCCACCCCCCCCCCCCCCCACCCCCCCCCCCCCCCACCCCCCCCCCCCCCCACCCCCCCCCCCCCCCACCCCCCCCCCCCCCCACCCCCCCCCCCCCCCACCCCCCCCCCCCCCCACCCCCCCCCCCCCCCACCCCCCCCCCCCCCCACCCCCCCCCCCCCCCACCCCCCCCCCCCCCCACCCCCCCCCCCCCCCACCCCCCCCCCCCCCCACCCCCCCCCCCCCCCACCCCCCCCCCCCCCCACCCCCCCCCCCCCCCACCCCCCCCCCCCCCCACCCCCCCCCCCCCCCACCCCCCCCCCCCCCCACCCCCCCCCCCCCCCACCCCCCCCCCCCCCCACCCCCCCCCCCCCCCACCCCCCCCCCCCCCCACCCCCCCCCCCCCCCACCCCCCCCCCCCCCCACCCCCCCCCCCCCCCACCCCCCCCCCCCCCCACCCCCCCCCCCCCCCACCCCCCCCCCCCCCCACCCCCCCCCCCCCCCACCCCCCCCCCCCCCCACCCCCCCCCCCCCCCACCCCCCCCCCCCCCCACCCCCCCCCCCCCCCACCCCCCCCCCCCCCCACCCCCCCCCCCCCCCACCCCCCCCCCCCCCCACCCCCCCCCCCCCCCACCCCCCCCCCCCCCCACCCCCCCCCCCCCCCACCCCCCCCCCCCCCCACCCCCCCCCCCCCCCACCCCCCCCCCCCCCCACCCCCCCCCCCCCCCACCCCCCCCCCCCCCCACCCCCCCCCCCCCCCACCCCCCCCCCCCCCCACCCCCCCCCCCCCCCACCCCCCCCCCCCCCCACCCCCCCCCCCCCCCACCCCCCCCCCCCCCCACCCCCCCCCCCCCCCACCCCCCCCCCCCCCCACCCCCCCCCCCCCCCACCCCCCCCCCCCCCCACCCCCCCCCCCCCCCACCCCCCCCCCCCCCCACCCCCCCCCCCCCCCACCCCCCCCCCCCCCCACCCCCCCCCCCCCCCACCCCCCCCCCCCCCCACCCCCCCCCCCCCCCACCCCCCCCCCCCCCCACCCCCCCCCCCCCCCACCCCCCCCCCCCCCCACCCCCCCCCCCCCCCACCCCCCCCCCCCCCCACCCCCCCCCCCCCCCACCCCCCCCCCCCCCCACCCCCCCCCCCCCCCACCCCCCCCCCCCCCCACCCCCCCCCCCCCCCACCCCCCCCCCCCCCCACCCCCCCCCCCCCCCACCCCCCCCCCCCCCCACCCCCCCCCCCCCCCACCCCCCCCCCCCCCCACCCCCCCCCCCCCCCACCCCCCCCCCCCCCCACCCCCCCCCCCCCCCACCCCCCCCCCCCCCCACCCCCCCCCCCCCCCACCCCCCCCCCCCCCCACCCCCCCCCCCCCCCACCCCCCCCCCCCCCCACCCCCCCCCCCCCCCACCCCCCCCCCCCCCCACCCCCCCCCCCCCCCACCCCCCCCCCCCCCCACCCCCCCCCCCCCCCACCCCCCCCCCCCCCCACCCCCCCCCCCCCCCACCCCCCCCCCCCCCCACCCCCCCCCCCCCCCACCCCCCCCCCCCCCCACCCCCCCCCCCCCCCACCCCCCCCCCCCCCCACCCCCCCCCCCCCCCACCCCCCCCCCCCCCCACCCCCCCCCCCCCCCACCCCCCCCCCCCCCCACCCCCCCCCCCCCCCACCCCCCCCCCCCCCCACCCCCCCCCCCCCCCACCCCCCCCCCCCCCCACCCCCCCCCCCCCCCACCCCCCCCCCCCCCCACCCCCCCCCCCCCCCACCCCCCCCCCCCCCCACCCCCCCCCCCCCCCACCCCCCCCCCCCCCCACCCCCCCCCCCCCCCACCCCCCCCCCCCCCCACCCCCCCCCCCCCCCACCCCCCCCCCCCCCCACCCCCCCCCCCCCCCACCCCCCCCCCCCCCCACCCCCCCCCCCCCCCACCCCCCCCCCCCCCCACCCCCCCCCCCCCCCACCCCCCCCCCCCCCCACCCCCCCCCCCCCCCACCCCCCCCCCCCCCCACCCCCCCCCCCCCCCACCCCCCCCCCCCCCCACCCCCCCCCCCCCCCACCCCCCCCCCCCCCCACCCCCCCCCCCCCCCACCCCCCCCCCCCCCCACCCCCCCCCCCCCCCACCCCCCCCCCCCCCCACCCCCCCCCCCCCCCACCCCCCCCCCCCCCCACCCCCCCCCCCCCCCACCCCCCCCCCCCCCCACCCCCCCCCCCCCCCACCCCCCCCCCCCCCCACCCCCCCCCCCCCCCACCCCCCCCCCCCCCCACCCCCCCCCCCCCCCACCCCCCCCCCCCCCCACCCCCCCCCCCCCCCACCCCCCCCCCCCCCCACCCCCCCCCCCCCCCACCCCCCCCCCCCCCCACCCCCCCCCCCCCCCACCCCCCCCCCCCCCCACCCCCCCCCCCCCCCACCCCCCCCCCCCCCCACCCCCCCCCCCCCCCACCCCCCCCCCCCCCCACCCCCCCCCCCCCCCACCCCCCCCCCCCCCCACCCCCCCCCCCCCCCACCCCCCCCCCCCCCCACCCCCCCCCCCCCCCACCCCCCCCCCCCCCCACCCCCCCCCCCCCCCACCCCCCCCCCCCCCCACCCCCCCCCCCCCCCACCCCCCCCCCCCCCCACCCCCCCCCCCCCCCACCCCCCCCCCCCCCCACCCCCCCCCCCCCCCACCCCCCCCCCCCCCCACCCCCCCCCCCCCCCACCCCCCCCCCCCCCCACCCCCCCCCCCCCCCACCCCCCCCCCCCCCCACCCCCCCCCCCCCCCACCCCCCCCCCCCCCCACCCCCCCCCCCCCCCACCCCCCCCCCCCCCCACCCCCCCCCCCCCCCACCCCCCCCCCCCCCCACCCCCCCCCCCCCCCACCCCCCCCCCCCCCCACCCCCCCCCCCCCCCACCCCCCCCCCCCCCCACCCCCCCCCCCCCCCACCCCCCCCCCCCCCCACCCCCCCCCCCCCCCACCCCCCCCCCCCCCCACCCCCCCCCCCCCCCACCCCCCCCCCCCCCCACCCCCCCCCCCCCCCACCCCCCCCCCCCCCCACCCCCCCCCCCCCCCACCCCCCCCCCCCCCCACCCCCCCCCCCCCCCACCCCCCCCCCCCCCCACCCCCCCCCCCCCCCACCCCCCCCCCCCCCCACCCCCCCCCCCCCCCACCCCCCCCCCCCCCCACCCCCCCCCCCCCCCACCCCCCCCCCCCCCCACCCCCCCCCCCCCCCACCCCCCCCCCCCCCCACCCCCCCCCCCCCCCACCCCCCCCCCCCCCCACCCCCCCCCCCCCCCACCCCCCCCCCCCCCCACCCCCCCCCCCCCCCACCCCCCCCCCCCCCCACCCCCCCCCCCCCCCACCCCCCCCCCCCCCCACCCCCCCCCCCCCCCACCCCCCCCCCCCCCCACCCCCCCCCCCCCCCACCCCCCCCCCCCCCCACCCCCCCCCCCCCCCACCCCCCCCCCCCCCCACCCCCCCCCCCCCCCACCCCCCCCCCCCCCCACCCCCCCCCCCCCCCACCCCCCCCCCCCCCCACCCCCCCCCCCCCCCACCCCCCCCCCCCCCCACCCCCCCCCCCCCCCACCCCCCCCCCCCCCCACCCCCCCCCCCCCCCACCCCCCCCCCCCCCCACCCCCCCCCCCCCCCACCCCCCCCCCCCCCCACCCCCCCCCCCCCCCACCCCCCCCCCCCCCCACCCCCCCCCCCCCCCACCCCCCCCCCCCCCCACCCCCCCCCCCCCCCACCCCCCCCCCCCCCCACCCCCCCCCCCCCCCACCCCCCCCCCCCCCCACCCCCCCCCCCCCCCACCCCCCCCCCCCCCCACCCCCCCCCCCCCCCACCCCCCCCCCCCCCCACCCCCCCCCCCCCCCACCCCCCCCCCCCCCCACCCCCCCCCCCCCCCACCCCCCCCCCCCCCCACCCCCCCCCCCCCCCACCCCCCCCCCCCCCCACCCCCCCCCCCCCCCACCCCCCCCCCCCCCCACCCCCCCCCCCCCCCACCCCCCCCCCCCCCCACCCCCCCCCCCCCCCACCCCCCCCCCCCCCCACCCCCCCCCCCCCCCACCCCCCCCCCCCCCCACCCCCCCCCCCCCCCACCCCCCCCCCCCCCCACCCCCCCCCCCCCCCACCCCCCCCCCCCCCCACCCCCCCCCCCCCCCACCCCCCCCCCCCCCCACCCCCCCCCCCCCCCACCCCCCCCCCCCCCCACCCCCCCCCCCCCCCACCCCCCCCCCCCCCCACCCCCCCCCCCCCCCACCCCCCCCCCCCCCCACCCCCCCCCCCCCCCACCCCCCCCCCCCCCCACCCCCCCCCCCCCCCACCCCCCCCCCCCCCCACCCCCCCCCCCCCCCACCCCCCCCCCCCCCCACCCCCCCCCCCCCCCACCCCCCCCCCCCCCCACCCCCCCCCCCCCCCACCCCCCCCCCCCCCCACCCCCCCCCCCCCCCACCCCCCCCCCCCCCCACCCCCCCCCCCCCCCACCCCCCCCCCCCCCCACCCCCCCCCCCCCCCACCCCCCCCCCCCCCCACCCCCCCCCCCCCCCACCCCCCCCCCCCCCCACCCCCCCCCCCCCCCACCCCCCCCCCCCCCCACCCCCCCCCCCCCCCACCCCCCCCCCCCCCCACCCCCCCCCCCCCCCACCCCCCCCCCCCCCCACCCCCCCCCCCCCCCACCCCCCCCCCCCCCCACCCCCCCCCCCCCCCACCCCCCCCCCCCCCCACCCCCCCCCCCCCCCACCCCCCCCCCCCCCCACCCCCCCCCCCCCCCACCCCCCCCCCCCCCCACCCCCCCCCCCCCCCACCCCCCCCCCCCCCCACCCCCCCCCCCCCCCACCCCCCCCCCCCCCCACCCCCCCCCCCCCCCACCCCCCCCCCCCCCCACCCCCCCCCCCCCCCACCCCCCCCCCCCCCCACCCCCCCCCCCCCCCACCCCCCCCCCCCCCCACCCCCCCCCCCCCCCACCCCCCCCCCCCCCCACCCCCCCCCCCCCCCACCCCCCCCCCCCCCCACCCCCCCCCCCCCCCACCCCCCCCCCCCCCCACCCCCCCCCCCCCCCACCCCCCCCCCCCCCCACCCCCCCCCCCCCCCACCCCCCCCCCCCCCCACCCCCCCCCCCCCCCACCCCCCCCCCCCCCCACCCCCCCCCCCCCCCACCCCCCCCCCCCCCCACCCCCCCCCCCCCCCACCCCCCCCCCCCCCCACCCCCCCCCCCCCCCACCCCCCCCCCCCCCCACCCCCCCCCCCCCCCACCCCCCCCCCCCCCCACCCCCCCCCCCCCCCACCCCCCCCCCCCCCCACCCCCCCCCCCCCCCACCCCCCCCCCCCCCCACCCCCCCCCCCCCCCACCCCCCCCCCCCCCCACCCCCCCCCCCCCCCACCCCCCCCCCCCCCCACCCCCCCCCCCCCCCACCCCCCCCCCCCCCCACCCCCCCCCCCCCCCACCCCCCCCCCCCCCCACCCCCCCCCCCCCCCACCCCCCCCCCCCCCCACCCCCCCCCCCCCCCACCCCCCCCCCCCCCCACCCCCCCCCCCCCCCACCCCCCCCCCCCCCCACCCCCCCCCCCCCCCACCCCCCCCCCCCCCCACCCCCCCCCCCCCCCACCCCCCCCCCCCCCCACCCCCCCCCCCCCCCACCCCCCCCCCCCCCCACCCCCCCCCCCCCCCACCCCCCCCCCCCCCCACCCCCCCCCCCCCCCACCCCCCCCCCCCCCCACCCCCCCCCCCCCCCACCCCCCCCCCCCCCCACCCCCCCCCCCCCCCACCCCCCCCCCCCCCCACCCCCCCCCCCCCCCACCCCCCCCCCCCCCCACCCCCCCCCCCCCCCACCCCCCCCCCCCCCCACCCCCCCCCCCCCCCACCCCCCCCCCCCCCCACCCCCCCCCCCCCCCACCCCCCCCCCCCCCCACCCCCCCCCCCCCCCACCCCCCCCCCCCCCCACCCCCCCCCCCCCCCACCCCCCCCCCCCCCCACCCCCCCCCCCCCCCACCCCCCCCCCCCCCCACCCCCCCCCCCCCCCACCCCCCCCCCCCCCCACCCCCCCCCCCCCCCACCCCCCCCCCCCCCCACCCCCCCCCCCCCCCACCCCCCCCCCCCCCCACCCCCCCCCCCCCCCACCCCCCCCCCCCCCCACCCCCCCCCCCCCCCACCCCCCCCCCCCCCCACCCCCCCCCCCCCCCACCCCCCCCCCCCCCCACCCCCCCCCCCCCCCACCCCCCCCCCCCCCCACCCCCCCCCCCCCCCACCCCCCCCCCCCCCCACCCCCCCCCCCCCCCACCCCCCCCCCCCCCCACCCCCCCCCCCCCCCACCCCCCCCCCCCCCCACCCCCCCCCCCCCCCACCCCCCCCCCCCCCCACCCCCCCCCCCCCCCACCCCCCCCCCCCCCCACCCCCCCCCCCCCCCACCCCCCCCCCCCCCCACCCCCCCCCCCCCCCACCCCCCCCCCCCCCCACCCCCCCCCCCCCCCACCCCCCCCCCCCCCCACCCCCCCCCCCCCCCACCCCCCCCCCCCCCCACCCCCCCCCCCCCCCACCCCCCCCCCCCCCCACCCCCCCCCCCCCCCACCCCCCCCCCCCCCCACCCCCCCCCCCCCCCACCCCCCCCCCCCCCCACCCCCCCCCCCCCCCACCCCCCCCCCCCCCCACCCCCCCCCCCCCCCACCCCCCCCCCCCCCCACCCCCCCCCCCCCCCACCCCCCCCCCCCCCCACCCCCCCCCCCCCCCACCCCCCCCCCCCCCCACCCCCCCCCCCCCCCACCCCCCCCCCCCCCCACCCCCCCCCCCCCCCACCCCCCCCCCCCCCCACCCCCCCCCCCCCCCACCCCCCCCCCCCCCCACCCCCCCCCCCCCCCACCCCCCCCCCCCCCCACCCCCCCCCCCCCCCACCCCCCCCCCCCCCCACCCCCCCCCCCCCCCACCCCCCCCCCCCCCCACCCCCCCCCCCCCCCACCCCCCCCCCCCCCCACCCCCCCCCCCCCCCACCCCCCCCCCCCCCCACCCCCCCCCCCCCCCACCCCCCCCCCCCCCCACCCCCCCCCCCCCCCACCCCCCCCCCCCCCCACCCCCCCCCCCCCCCACCCCCCCCCCCCCCCACCCCCCCCCCCCCCCACCCCCCCCCCCCCCCACCCCCCCCCCCCCCCACCCCCCCCCCCCCCCACCCCCCCCCCCCCCCACCCCCCCCCCCCCCCACCCCCCCCCCCCCCCACCCCCCCCCCCCCCCACCCCCCCCCCCCCCCACCCCCCCCCCCCCCCACCCCCCCCCCCCCCCACCCCCCCCCCCCCCCACCCCCCCCCCCCCCCACCCCCCCCCCCCCCCACCCCCCCCCCCCCCCACCCCCCCCCCCCCCCACCCCCCCCCCCCCCCACCCCCCCCCCCCCCCACCCCCCCCCCCCCCCACCCCCCCCCCCCCCCACCCCCCCCCCCCCCCACCCCCCCCCCCCCCCACCCCCCCCCCCCCCCACCCCCCCCCCCCCCCACCCCCCCCCCCCCCCACCCCCCCCCCCCCCCACCCCCCCCCCCCCCCACCCCCCCCCCCCCCCACCCCCCCCCCCCCCCACCCCCCCCCCCCCCCACCCCCCCCCCCCCCCACCCCCCCCCCCCCCCACCCCCCCCCCCCCCCACCCCCCCCCCCCCCCACCCCCCCCCCCCCCCACCCCCCCCCCCCCCCACCCCCCCCCCCCCCCACCCCCCCCCCCCCCCACCCCCCCCCCCCCCCACCCCCCCCCCCCCCCACCCCCCCCCCCCCCCACCCCCCCCCCCCCCCACCCCCCCCCCCCCCCACCCCCCCCCCCCCCCACCCCCCCCCCCCCCCACCCCCCCCCCCCCCCACCCCCCCCCCCCCCCACCCCCCCCCCCCCCCACCCCCCCCCCCCCCCACCCCCCCCCCCCCCCACCCCCCCCCCCCCCCACCCCCCCCCCCCCCCACCCCCCCCCCCCCCCACCCCCCCCCCCCCCCACCCCCCCCCCCCCCCACCCCCCCCCCCCCCCACCCCCCCCCCCCCCCACCCCCCCCCCCCCCCACCCCCCCCCCCCCCCACCCCCCCCCCCCCCCACCCCCCCCCCCCCCCACCCCCCCCCCCCCCCACCCCCCCCCCCCCCCACCCCCCCCCCCCCCCACCCCCCCCCCCCCCCACCCCCCCCCCCCCCCACCCCCCCCCCCCCCCACCCCCCCCCCCCCCCACCCCCCCCCCCCCCCACCCCCCCCCCCCCCCACCCCCCCCCCCCCCCACCCCCCCCCCCCCCCACCCCCCCCCCCCCCCACCCCCCCCCCCCCCCACCCCCCCCCCCCCCCACCCCCCCCCCCCCCCACCCCCCCCCCCCCCCACCCCCCCCCCCCCCCACCCCCCCCCCCCCCCACCCCCCCCCCCCCCCACCCCCCCCCCCCCCCACCCCCCCCCCCCCCCACCCCCCCCCCCCCCCACCCCCCCCCCCCCCCACCCCCCCCCCCCCCCACCCCCCCCCCCCCCCACCCCCCCCCCCCCCCACCCCCCCCCCCCCCCACCCCCCCCCCCCCCCACCCCCCCCCCCCCCCACCCCCCCCCCCCCCCACCCCCCCCCCCCCCCACCCCCCCCCCCCCCCACCCCCCCCCCCCCCCACCCCCCCCCCCCCCCACCCCCCCCCCCCCCCACCCCCCCCCCCCCCCACCCCCCCCCCCCCCCACCCCCCCCCCCCCCCACCCCCCCCATGGAGGGAAGGTGGTTTTGGCTGCAGACCTTCCTGGGAGTAAATCACCCTGAATAAAGTGACACATACTTATGACTAGAACTCCTTAAGGTTTGCTTTCTTCTTGTAGGAGACAATGGTGTGTACAAATCTACCAAGAGGTTCCCTATACCCATTTGCAGCCCCACCACATATTAGTCTTTGGTCTTGATTAGTACTGATTACTGAAACTGATTATTACCAATTACTGAAACCGATTATTACCAATTATTACCAGTTACCAGAACCGATTATTACCGATTACTGGAACCAATAATTACTGATTATTACCAATTACCAAAACCGATAATTACCAATACCAAAACTGATTATTACCGATTACTTGAATGAATTATTACCGGTTGTTACCAATACCAAAACCAATTATTACAAATTACTGAAACCAATTATTACTGATTATTATTGATACTGAAACCGATTACTACCAAATGTTAACTACATGTCAAGATGGCACAGGGCAATTTCTGGTTTCAAGGCCAGAAGGGTAGGACTGTCCTTGATCTCTGGCCTAGACTTCTGCTTTTTACACAAACACCCTTCCTGCATGCATTTACACATTTTGGCATCGTTGGCATCATTAACTTTTCACGTCTAATACTTGTGCTTTGTTTTCCGTTCCTATTGCTTCGCTTATCAAATGTCTTATTCTATTGGTTGCACTGACTTACACTGTGTAATCTGCCTTGAGCCTCAATAAGAGAGGACTATAAATAGCATAAATGACAAAAATAAATAAGCTTCACGTATTAGATGCAAAAGAAATGTATTCATCAAGTCAATCATAGCAGCATAAGGAAACTGGAAAAATATGTAAATATTTATTTTATATAAATACATCTGTTGGAGGGAAAATGACACTATTTCAGCAGAACTTGAAAGCTAAGCAGAATGAATTCTTAAATGGGAATCCATGAAGGAAGACTCTCCAAAGGACCACAATGGCAAACCACCTCTGCTTCTCACTTACCTGGAAAACCTTTGCTGGGGTTATCATAGGTTGGTTGCAACTTGACTTCCTTGTGCATGTAAATGCATCTGCAGTAGCCCCTTTTCTATTAATTAGAGATTTAGCAGACTGAATAAGATTTGGCTGAAAGTTTGGCAAAGCCCAAGCCTTTGAGGTGTTTTTTTTTTCTGGAATGCGCTTTTCTAGGCCATGACTAATATGTGTCTTGGTATTCTGTGCAAGGGTTGTGAAAAGGCATAGTAGTATCATCCCATCTTGTCTGATATTAGAAGCTTAGCAGGGTCAGTATTGGGATGGGAAACCACCAACGAAGACTTTGCATTGGCAAACACGTCTGCTTAATCATTTGCCTTGAAAACCCTATGGGGTCACCATAAGTCAGCTATGACTTGACAGCACCTTATGCACACACATTCTGTATCATGATAAGGTGTTGTAAAGCTTCATTGTGCAAAAGCCATCAAGAAAACCTAAAGTGTAGACAATGGGAGGGAAAACATAAACACTCCCATCTCATGTAGCTTTTTGGTATGATTTACTCTTTCATGAGATGACCTCAATAAACATCAGACTAATAGTGTGGGAGTATATCCCTTGAAAACAGATGGAGTGAGATTTCTAGCATGAACTTTGGCATCCAGTAAGAAAATACATTCCAGATTCCTCTGACAGAGGTTAGATTCACTGTGAAAAACTCACCACATGAAACTGTCGCAATTAACCTATAATCAATTATTACAGCATTACAAAAAGTCTCAGAAAAAAGTCTAAATCCTGTGGCGTTGACCCTTAACCTTCTTGCCACATGGGGAAATGCTGAACACATAACTTTGTGTTAATGTGTGCACCAGCTCTTAGACATATTCCAGGGCAGGCGAGGAAGGTCAAATGGCCAAGGAACAAACCAAGCTGGATGGCTGCAGAGGCATTATTTACTGCACTGCCCACTCAATTTAGACTTGGTCTGTCACCCATTGTCTCCTTTGGCGATCTGCGGGAGGTGTTGGCAGAGTATGAGTAGTGTTGGCAGAGTATTGGCAAAGTAACATGCAAATGTGCACAACCTGATTAAAGTGTAGATAAAGATTTATCCAGGAACTAACATAGCTGATAGTGAAGAGGAGAAAGAGAGATAGTGGTGGATTCCGCACAGCGTAAATATAATGTCTTTAGGACGTTATAAAAAGATCCGTTTGGGGATTTTGTGTTCCCACAGCATGGTAGAACACAAGCGTTGTCAGCCAAAATGGATCTTTCCCCCACCTGCTGAATGGAGCTTTTGTCAGTTTCACAGTTGCACCTGCCATTTTGTGTGTGATAGCAGATTCTCTGTGGAGATTTCCCATAGAGATGTCCTCTGCTTGCAGCTCATCTGCTATTTCACTGTAAAAAGTAGACAAATAAAGTTAGTTTAGCCAAGCAATCCCATGCCTGTGTCATTTTTCCTTTTTTTTTGTTTTGAGAGGGATTTCTGCAAAGATACACCAACACAAACATGCGCTTATTGCAGCTTCTCTAATTGTGTTGCTGTTGGTTTGCAGACATCCCCATCAAAACAAAACAAAAAAAGGGGAAAACAACACGTGCAGTGGATTGCTAGGCTGAACAAACTTTATTCATCTAGTTTTTACAACAAAATAGCAAATGGATGAGCTGCAACCAGAGGAAACCTCCGTGGAGAATCTTCATGAAGAATTTTCTGCAGTGCACAAAATGACAGGTGCAAGTGGTGGAAACGATAGTAAGAGGTTTGGGTGGGAGAAATAAAGCATTCACTCAGCAGGCAGGAATCATCCTCAACATGGGTTGGGGGCGGTGGGGGGGAAGATAACTAGTTTAGGAAATTTTGAAAAACCAGGTTGAGAGTAATGTAACAGGCTGAACTAATTTTGGGGAAGAGAGCTGTGCGGAGTTCTTTCCCAAAACACTATTTATAACATCCCAAAGACGTTATATTTGTGCTGTACGGAATCCACCAGTGTCTACATTATTCCCAGATTAAACCCAGAAGTGAACAAGCCTTGAAAAATGTTTTGGATGCCCTAGAGCCACCCTGTGTCACCCAGAAGTGATGCAGGGATATTGACAACATTGATGTTGTTTATTTTTCCTCCAGCACCTTTCCAAGCAACAGTCGGCAACAGGGCTTGCCAGGAAGATGCTTCTCACCATAGCAGTGCTCTGCAGCAAATGGTGAGCTTATAATCAAGCTTCCAATTTATTATGTACACCAACAATAAATTACCTGCTTTTAAATGTGCCAAGACCTTTTCAGTGATTAAATGTTTGCATGTGTCGTTTGAAGGGTCTCTGTGGGATGCTTCATCTACAAGGTTTTCTTTCTTGCTTGGTGTGCAACAGGATTTAGAGGGTTTTAATAGAATTTAGATGGGCTTAATATCTCCATATATGCAAAACCTCCTTTTACTGATTTATTGTATGACTTTCCAGTTGAATTTTTATGTGACACTAGATGTACCCTAAGGGCCTTGTTCCGTTCTGATTGGGTAATGCAAATTTCCAGTGGAGATTAACCACAAATGAGCTTGAAATTGATTTATTATAATAAGTGAAATTGAGGTCAGAAGTCTCCCTTTACTTTTTTTTTATTTTAACCAAGACTGTCAGATGACGATTTCTGTAATATTTTGCCAACAAGGAACAAAAGAAAATTAAGGGAAATATTTCACCAAGCGCTACCGGTAAAATGGATATGGATATTAAGTTCCAACCCTGTTCTACCTAAAAAAATAAAGAGAATTGCAGGGAGGGATAATGCCACCATAATTACATCCTTGCAGAAATCTTGTATTGTTCAACAAGGTTGGATTTTGTAGGTTTAAAGCTTGCACGAATAATTTAATAGACCGAGTGGGTGGCATCTGTAAGGAATATTTGTATTGAAAACTATATAGCATATTATTAAGTTAGAACATTTTCTCCTGTATGTTTGGTACCTGCCTCAATGCAGAAACATTGCCTGAAATCATACATCTCCACCACAGCTGGAAACTGTTATGTCAGTAGTTCAGATTTCCTCCATGATTGACATGGTTTACGTTGCTTCAATTTCTCCAGGGTTGTAAGGCTAGAATGGGCAATGTTACCTTTTATGGGTACAATCCCTGCCCCATTAAAATAAGTATCTGGTACGCAGAGGTATGCTTCTTCTAAACACGAAGGTTCCATTTTGCTACCCTGACTCATAGATCTTGACTGATTTTGCCTCTGCAATTTTTTCTAAACCTAAAAAAAGTTCAAACTTGGTGGCCCAGGTACCTTTTTCAGCAACATGTAAAGACCTTCACATGGATGGCACAACACTAAACATTAGATTTCCTTTTGGCTCCCCGCATCTGGCAGAGGGGACACGGGTTTCAGTGCTATGATTGCTTTTAAAAAAATATTAAGGTATGTAGTGGCTGGAACTCTATTATTCATGCTTGCATCAAAATTGAAAAGAAGCAGAATGGACAAGTGGCTGTAAATCTGAAGAACTCAGAAAAGAAAATGAATTCTTCAGATTTACAGCTGCTTGTCCATTTTGCTTCTTTTTAGTTTTGATGCAAAGATGAGTTCCAGCCACAAGAGTTGAAGAAGAATCATTTAGACCTAAACCCTTCACATTCAAAATAGTAGTAGAGAACTTTCTTTCTTTCTTTCTTTCTTTCTTTCTTTCTTTCTTTCTTTCTTTCTTTCTTTCTTTCTTTCTTTCTTTCTTTCTTTCTTTCTTTCTTTCTTTCTTTCACTCACTCACTCACTCACTCACTCACTCACTCACTCACTAACTAACTAACTAACTAACTAACTAACTAACTAACTAACTAACTTTATCCCAGAAGGCTCAGGGTGGGTTCCCTCTGGAAGGGGAATAGTTAAGTCCAGTGGTCAACAAAATTTCCAGGGCTAAGAACTTTTGTCAGGTTTTACCAGACTCAATCCTGGTAGTTCTACTGCAGACTCATATGTCTACCCTCTGAAACTGTCTTTCAGCAAGGGGAAGATTCAGATGTCACTAGACAGGAAAAGACATAAAATAAGTGGGGGAGGGGAATCACAACAGATTATTTAATCTCCAGTGGTTTTTTTTTGTTTTTTTAAAAATAAAGGGTTTCAGATTCTTTTCAGTAACGTGCACAAAAGTTAGGCCAGAAGAAGTCAAAGTAATTTAGATCCAATCTCTTTTCAAAAATGAAATGAACAGAAGTTTTATTAAAAGGAAATGAAGAGGAAATTGAACTTTCATATTTCATGGTGCAATTGTGATGGCAGAAAACAATATTCGTTGACAGAAAGTTTTAGGAGATTTATAAAGCACCATTCTAAAATTTTGGTAGTATTATCACAAAGTAAAATCATTTTTACATGCTGAAGCCGAGGCTTTTCTCCAACAATAAGAACTGCAGTGATTTTTTTTTTTAGTGATTGTCACATAGAACTAAAGCAGCCTGTAATAGAATTTCTTAAATCCCTTGTTTTAAACTGCAGACTTAATTGAAATCCATTGGTGTCAATTCAATGGTGAGGCTTTCTTTTTCCACAAATAAATTTCATTAAAATAAATTAAAGTATTTCTAAAGATTGTATGCTTGTTCCATGTGCAAGTCACGTGAGTAAAATGCTCTCAAATTAAATCTCAAGGCTGAAGAAAGATCATCATGAAATGAAAACAGCATCTTAAACGAAGGAATAGCTGGCATCTTTGACCATGGGGCACTCCTAACCACAAGACGGAATAGCTTAGAGCAGCGAACTGAGGCTGCAGTCACTGCATGTCCTGTAAGTATCTGGTTGCCAACACAGCAGAGCAAGTCTTTGAGCTTTGAGATAAAATTGGCTTACTTCCACACAGTGGCTTAAACGAGTTGCGGAATGAACTGAAGGTTAGCTGCTCAGCCGCAATATGAGGGGCACCGGGGAAATCTGCTTAAAGTACTCACTGCTGGGGCCATACTCCACCACCATTCACAGATCAAAGTTTCTGCTTTCAAATTCAATAGAGCAAAATAAATCACAAATTACCAGTCTGGTATCGTTCATTTGTTCATCTGACTGGAAAAATACATCAGCTCTAATGTTGGTGGTATATAGTACTTGAAAGCATTTGGCAGGCAACCATGTGGGTTCCGATCACATCCCCCCCACACCGTCCACCAAGCTTTGCCAAAATGTGAAGTTCTTCATAATCAAGGGCCCCTTCCGCACACGCAAAATAATGCGTTTTCAAACCACTTTCACAACTGTTTGCAAGTGGATTTTGCCATTCTGCACAGCTTCAAAGAGCATTGAAATCAGTTTGAAAGTGCATTATTCTGCATGTGCAGAATGAGCCAAGGTTTTTGTCCTTCTATGGGTAACATGGGACAGCATGTGATGCAGGAATAGAGAACCTGCTTTGCATGCAGAATGCACCAGGTTCAAATTCTGATCTATCTAGTGGAAGGATCTTGAGTTTAAGGTGCTGGAAAAGGCTGCCCATCAAAATAGACAGCTCCAAATCAGATGGACAAATGCTTTGACCAAAAAACGTTTCATTTGCATAAAAAATGAGCACTCAATATTTGACTCAGAAGTATTCTAACTACCATTCCCAAATGGTGTAGTTCATAATGAACTTAGATTACCTTACGCAGCCAAGGTGTAAAGGCCTTCGGAAGACTGCAACTGGCAAATGCCTGCTTTCACAAATTCTCAAACATTTCTCCCACCTTGTGAAAACCTTGCTTAAGGTGCTGAATAATTTCTAGCAATTCACAGTGTGTACAAAACAGAATTGTTCAAAGGGGCATTTGTATGAAGGGAAAATAATTGGAGCAAATGCACCAGTTCTAGAGAGTGCCTTGATAATGGAATAGAACTGCAGTCTATTGCAATGGTTATTCTAGGTATTACCCTACTTTTACTGCATTGTCCTCTACCTGTATTTCCCTTCACTACTTTGCAGTGAATAGGGTTGCCAGGTCACCCTGGCTCCTAGTGCGGGAGGTGGGAGGTGGGTTGGGGGGGGGTACTATTGCCAGATCCAGGTTGGGAAACTCCTGGAAGTTTAGGGATAGAGACTGGGGAGGACATTATACTCCCCGGGGGAGACTGTCCCTAACAGTATATCTTGTATTAAATAGATTTTCTTGTTGGTATTTTTTTTTTAAATCACTATGACAGAATTGTTAATTGGATGTCTTACATTGTATGAATTCATTGCTTTCTCAACAAGCCATTGCTCATACCAGCAATTCCCTTAATAACAGTGTAATTCTTCTAACCAGTGTAATTCTAACCATGGACTTTGAAGCTGGATTTTACTGGGTATAAAAGCAAAATCCAATTTCAAACAATTGTGAAAGTGGGTTGCATGTGGATTATTCTGCAAGTGCAGAAGGGCCAGAATCTGTAATCTTCTGTATGCAAAGCAGATGCTCAACCACAGAGCCATAGACCCTCCCCAAAAAGCATAGCTCATATTTTCTCCAGGTTTCTTTGCCAGAGCAACATGGTGTGAGTTTCTGAACTACATGGCCACCTTAAAGGTTCATGTGGTTTCATGGCAATTAACAAGCACTTCCTTAAGAGGTTAACAGGAAGGAAGGAAGGAAAGGAAGAAAGGAAGAAAGAAAGAAAGAAAGAAAGAAAGAAAGAAAGAAAGAAAGAAAGAAAGAAAGAAAGAAAGAAAGAAAGAAAGAAAGAAAGAAAGAAAGAAAGAAAGAAAGAAGACCCAGAAAAAACTTCTGTCCATATATTTACATGTACATATAAGCTTTGGACACCTGGTTTGATTGTACAAGGCACATAATCCTATTGAACGCTGCAAGAAGAACTAATGTGAGATGTGATGCTTGATTTGTGATACAGCTGAGCATTCCATGATGGACAGATTTGTATACCAAACCAGCTAACTATTAAGTTTGACTTCATCATGCTGTCTCTTGCATCTGCAGATGTTCAGTACAGGATTGAAGGCAAAAAAAGACATCCTATTTATACAATTTAAAACAAGCAAAGATAATTTCATGCATGGGAAACTTTGGATTTTGCTAGCAAAGCGTTTCCCATTGCTAGCAGTTGTCCCCCTGGCTAGGTACCAGGTACAGGTGAGTAACAATGCAGCTGTGTTTTACTGTAGCACTCTATCCACTGCAATAATAACTTGCTTTTGGGGTGGGGGTGGGGGGGTTGAGTTTAAACACCATACAGATGTGAATCTTATATCACAGGTATTTCACAACAGTTCAATAAGTGTTGCAAATAATCCCAGTGGTGAGGAAGTAATATATTCTGTGCAGAGATGCTGAAGAGACTCACATTTGTGTGTATCCAGAGGAGCTGTATTCATACTGTCTATCAATTAAAGCAGTGGGTTGCTCAGATGAACTGCTGTGATTCATACTATAAGTTGTGATCTTTGTTAGACCCCTGAATGCCACTGTGTTTGTAGATAAGTCTGTTTGGTATCTGCATTCTGAAACACACAGAACATTATGGATTCAAAATAACACAGCAATGCCAATCAGCATCTTCTACCCGGCTCTAAATCAAATTTTGCCCAGTGTGAAATGTAGACGTTTCTTTATAGCCAGCTCCAGACAGAAATTGAAGAGTGGCATGCTTGTAAAAAAACAAAACAAAAAACAAAAGCACACAGTTTCTTTTGAAGTATCTGAGCATGATAATGAAACATTGAGAAAGAGCTGGAAAGGAATTCTTGCTTTAAAAGCACTGTATTTGTGGCCTGCAAAAGGCACAGCAATTTTGAGAAGTTTCAGTCGAGCTCCCTCAGCTACAAAGGAAATATTAAATCCTCAGAAGCAGATTCAGTATAGTTTGCTCCATCTGTGATCATAAACCACAGACATATAAAACTTGGCCCAGGTAAGCTATTGGATTCGTGGCAAAGCCCATCACCAAAGCCCCTCCACATCACTTTTGCAGGGGTTTCAAAATCACAAACCGGAAATCCTAAGAGAGGTGTTTCTCAAAGAAAGTGAAGCACTTCCACCTGACAGGCATCTCACTGGTCACATTCAAAATAATAAAATGCAAATACTAGCTGTTATTCAAACTCCTCCATTAAAAAAAAAAGTTGTGTACATGTGTACAGCTGCCACAACAACCCCTGCAAGGGGCTTTCAAGGCAGGTGAGATGGCTTGCCTCTTCCTACAGCATATTTTGTGGTGGTTCCCTTTTTAAGTAACAATCCTACTTCGCTTCCACGATCTGACAAAGGTGGATTCTGCATGGGCCAAAATCACTGTTGTCAGCCCGGTAAAAACACCAGTTGAGAGGCAAACTTCCCATGGCTGCCGCCTCCAAATCAAGGCAGTGCTGCTCCCCCCCCCAAAAATGGTGTTTTCTTGACTCACTAAATGAGCGAGTCTATTGAAAAACAGCAGCATCCACCCAGTGCTGAGCAAACACACCAGGTGGACGCCATTGTTGTCCGGTGCCTTGTTTTTTTTAAAAAAATTACCTCCTCAACCATGTGTAGCTCCATCAGGACACGCCCCCTGCCCTCCAACCCCCAGGCTGTTGCCAGGGCCACGGGGGGGGGGGGGGAGTGTTCCCTCATCCTGATGGAGCTACGCAGGGGACTACCTTTACATTTAACTTTTATCAAACAAACAGTGTAATCCTAAATAGATTTAAGCCCTTTGAAAATCATTGACTTGGATACGTTTAGAAGGGTATGATGCTGCTAAGGTTTTGACTGCAAAGGTATGAAAGAACTGAAGCTTCCTGTCTTGTCAAATTGCTGGTATTCCATCACCCTCATCAACTGACAGGAACCAAAAACTTTAAATAAAAATACAATCATGAAAGCCCCTTCTAGTAATGGGGTAAGCATCATCTAGAAATAAGCTCCAGGGCTAATTCAATTTATTCTCTGGAAAGGGAAGGAAAGGAAAGGAAAGGAAAGGAAAGGAAAGGGAGACCAACCCCTTCTCCTCCGTCCTCTGCCACATCTCTCCCGAGCTGGCCTATCACTTCAAGCACATTGCTAAACATCACTCTTACCTTCTGCTTCAAAAGTGGCAAACTCAGGGGTCTGACATGAAATAGGCTATTTCATCTGAGATGGCTTAAGCTGGCCCAGGGAATGACAAGAGAATTGAGCCAGCAGTCAAGACTAATGACAAGCGCAACATTTTTATAGACTAAAGGTCGAGCAATGAATTTCAATTATGGAGTGTCAGGATGTCCAAATGTAGGTACCCGATAACAAGCCCAAAGCTTTAAGCTCCTGCAGATCTCGGCTTTGGAATTTCAATAACACTCTTACTCTCAGCCCTTAGCACACATTTTCTTTTCTTTTTCTAACAAGCCGATTGATAGTATCTTTCCCATACGAAAATCCATTTTGCTAGTATAGCATGATAACTAAATGAAGTATGTCTTTAGACAGCCAACGATGTTTTCATCCCCATAGGCCCTTTTCTTTATTTGTTCGACAAGGGAATGAGTGTTTCAGTGTCTATTTCTTCTTCCCAAGATCTAAATATGTACAAACGTGCAATTCCTGGCATTAAAAACAGGAAATAGTTTGGCTCAGACCCATTTAATTCAAAGACAGCAAGAAGCATTACTAGACGACCCCTCCGAATAGCAGCCAATGGAGAGGTGCCGCTGTCCATCTGACATTCTAATAGCGCCTCCCCAGGCAGGCTTTTCTTGCTAGCTGCTATCTCGCCCACCCTCCCTTTAGGCATCATGGTATTACCCCATTGTCTTTTTGGGCCAAGAAGGATTCAGGAGGAGGGGTGTCCCTGGAATGGCTGTGGTGGAGAAGGAGGGCTTTTTGCCTGGTCTGTGGGGTGTGTTTATATAAGACTTGGCTTCACTAGCGTAGTGAAGTGAGCACAAGTGGGCTAGATCTCCTGGATGCATTTCCTGAGGGGTGCATTGCCAACTGGGGGGCACATTGCCTGAGGAGTTTGGGGCAGGGACCCAGTTATATGCAGGCCAGTGGGCCTGGGCCCATCTCAAAACTGCATGTAGAGTTTGGGAGCAGGCCTAGTTGGCTCATCCTGTACAATCTGCATGTGAAGTTCAGGAGCAGTGTGGCCTGTTTGTTGCTGGTCTCCGCTCACCTGTGTCCAGCTTTAAACTGCAGGCTTCCAGCTTTAGCTTGATATCATTGGTTCCTCCTCCAAGCTCCACCTGACCAGTCAGCAGAGGCATAGCTGGGGAAAATAGAGCCCGGGACAAAATTTGAGTCCCCCCACCACATATGGGTGGCCACCCTCCCCCACCACGACCAAACAACATTTTTTTTGCACCAGGTTATCTCAAAGTCATCATCACATTATAGAACATGCCCCAACACACAAATCTGAACACACCCAGGGCTCCCTAGTTTAAACAACATTGAAAGTGATGCTATTTTTGAAGGGGGGGAAATCCTTTTGGAAATAGCATCACTATTAATGTTGTTCAAACTACAGACCCCAGATTCTCCTTTTAAATCCATCATAAAGGGAGACTCTGGGCTCCCTAGTTTAAAACACATTGAAAGTGATGCTGTTTCAGGGTAGATTCCCCACCCACCCCCCAAACAGCATCATTTTCAATGTTGGTTGTTGTGGGTTTTCTGGGCTGTGTGGCCGTGGTCTGGTAGATCTGGTAGATCTTGTTCCTAATGTTTCACGTGCATCTGTGGCTGGTGTATCACAGAGAGAAGTCTGTTATACACTGTGTTCACGCTTCTCTTATAACAGACTTCTCTCTGTGATACACCTCTGAAGATGCCAGCCACAGATGCAGGCGAAACATTAGGAACAAGATCTACCAGACCACGGCCACACAGCCTGTAAAATCCACAACAACCAGTTGAATCTGGTTGTGAAAGCCTTCAACAATACTTTCATTTTTTTAAATCTAGGGAGCCCAGATTCTCCCTTTAAATTCACTCCAAAAGTGGTGAACTTAAAGAGAGAACCTGGGAAAAAATTTGAGGGTGCATGTCAGGGGATCAATGTTTAAGCTAACAGTACCAAAATTTTAGGCTATCTTCAGGAGACTCTCCAGATGAAACCACCCAGGTTTAGTGAAATTTGGTTCAAGGGGTCCAAAGTTATGGACCCTCAAAAGGGTAGCCCCATCTACCATTAGCTCCCATTGGAAACAATAGTGAATGGGGACACCCCTTTTGGGGATCCATAACTTTTGTCCCCCTAAACCAAACTTCACCAAACTTGTCTGGTATCATCAGGAGTGTCACCCAACAATAGCCTGAAATGTTGGTGCCACTAGTCTAAAAACTGCACCCCCTGCTGGCCGACAAAATAAAAACACTAAAAATACCCTCCAAAATAGAAATGAGCCCAAATTTTTCTGCGCCCCCAATGGTGGGCACCTGGAACATTTGTCCCCAGATGTTGCTACACCTCTGGGACATTTGTCCCCCACTGTAGCTACACCTCTGGCAGTCAACCCCCATACTCAGTTTGCTGCTAACCTCACCAAGGTTTGGGGCAAGCTGAGGCCTGCATCACATTGGCCTTTCCACTCTAAACTCCCCGTGAAGATCAGGATGGAGTGGTTGACCCCACTGACCGGCTGCACCCCATCGGGGTGAGCCTCGGGTTATGTTTCAGTAAGCTGCAGCCCTGCTTGACTGATTAGCCCCTAACTAGTTTGGCAGGGATAGGGTGGGTTAATCAGGATAGATAAGGATGACCAGCAAGCACTTTAACACATCTGGCAGCCCAGACAGGAACTTTTTCACTCCCATGTCCTGCTGCAGCCCCAAATATCCCCCAGAACAGCATGACCCCCCATGAATGGAATGTGGGAAGTCAGAGATTTGATACAGGAAAGGCAAATCAGCAAAAACCCACTTCTCTTCCACAAAACTGATTGGTGCAATCCCACTGTATATCTAATAGTAAAGGAAAGGAATTGAGGCTTTTGTAGACAAGAATTCTGACCTATGTTGTAGTGAGCTCACATAAATCATAGGCAAAGCTTGCTGATGAGATCCCTTGCCACTCTCATGACTGTTCAATGTATGTGCTTAAATTGGGTTTCTCTGCTTGGATGCCAGCCTAGAAATGGGTGGTGAGCCAGAGTGGTGTAGTGGTTAAGAGCAGATGCACTCTAATCTGGAGAATCAGGTTTGATTCCCCGCTCTGCCACTTGAGTTGTGGAGGTTTATTGTGCACTCCAACACATGCCAACTGGCTGACCTTAGGCTAGTCACAGTTCTTCAGAGCTCTCTCAACCCAACCCACCTCACAGGGTGTTTGTGGTAGGGAGGGGAAGGGAAAGAAGTTTGTAAACCACTTTGAGGCCGTTTCCGCAAGATGGTGCCCACGCATGGGGGGTTGGGTCATGGAGCATTACACCTACTATCGCACTCCAACCCCCCTGGGACCGCTTGCAGCTTTGAAAGTGCCATTGCTCCAGTCGACCCTATCTGCCTCTGCGGCTGCCTGGTGCGCGCTGACCAGAGGCCTGGGGACATTTTCACCCCCTGCTCCTCAGCAACCACTCTCTCTGAGCCTCTTATGCTTAACAGCTCCCTGAAGACTGCGTTTTTGCCCATGCGGTTTTTGCCCATGTTTATGGCCCGTGCGGAAAGGGCCTGAGTCTCCTTACAGGAGAGAAAGGGGGATATAAATCCAAACTCTCCTCCTCCTCCTCCTCCTCCTCCTCCAGATGGGACTGGAGAATCCGTAGAATTACAGCTAATCTCCAGACCACAGAGATCAGTTTCCCTGAGAAAATTAATGCTCTGTATGACATTGTACCTCGCTGAGGTCCCTATTCTCCCCAGGATCCAATCTCTAGGATTTTTCCCAACCTGGATCTGGCAACCCTTCCCCCCCCCCCCACAAACACACACCAATGCCCATGGGGGATCTTGCAAGCCTATTCTCTGCTTCGATTTAATTTTGCTGTCTAGAAGTGGGATATTTATAGGCCACTTGCTCCCCAAGTCCTCCACATCATTTGTCATGCAAGGACAGCACAATTACTGTTGCGATTCTGAGGTATGAAGTTTGTAGATGCAAGAAAACGAATGTAAATGAATGCATGTCAAACAGTTCTGCGGTTTACATAAAACAATCAGTGACATGCCTTACAAGATAAAGTTTTGTGAAAATGAGTTCACCATCTGGAGATTCATGAACACTGCCAAAAAAAGTAAGTTGGGTTTGCTAGATATTTAATGCTTTTCAAAACTGAAGCCAGGAATTTTGGATATAAGAACTGGGCCTTCAGACTCTCCAAAGAAAAAGCCTAACAAGAGGCTTCTAAGAGGGCCAACAAAACAGCCATTACTGCTAGTGGGTGAGTCCCTTGGAGAGGATAAAATATTTATTTATTTATTTATTTATTTATTTATTTATTTATTTATTTATTTATTTATTTATTTATTTATTTATTTAATTGTTTGGACTTTTATACTGCCCCATCCCCAAGGGGCTCTGAGCGGTGTACAACATAAAATATGATTATAAATAAGTTACTAAATATTGCCATATTAAAGCAAAAGGCCTAGTAGTTATTCAATAAGAATGTGAAAGGATGTTGGAAACCTGGATTGAAGGTTTTAAACAATTTTAAACATAGGACATAGGCTTCTCTATTAGGAGGATGAAGAAGAGTTGAAGAAGAGTTTGGTTTTAAACCCCACTTTTTTCAACCATAGGGAGACTCAAAGTGGTTTATAAACACCTTCTTTTCTGCTCTCCACAACAGACACCTTGTGAGGTAGGTGGGACTGAGAGAGTCCTGGGAGAACTAGCCCAAAGTCACCCAGCAGGCCTCATGTGTAGAAGTGGGGAAACCAACCCAGCTCATCAGATTAGAGTCTGCCACTCATGTGGAGAAGTGTGGAATCACACCTGGTTCTCCACATTAGAGTCCACTGCTCTTAACCACTACACCACATTGGCTCTCACACTGTTTTTTAGGGTAGCAGATACAACACATAATCATCACCTAAATCAGAATGGGAAATTAATATGTTAGAGAAGAAAATAACAGTATTCAAAGGTGGAGAAGGGTTTCTTGATCTGTTCAGATGTAATTTACAGCTCCACAGCCCTTCTGATGGTAACCTTGCAGTCCAAGTGGATGGAGACTATGAAGATGGAACATTTCATGTCATTCTTTTGATTTTTCCCCAAGCAAATTTACATCAAGAGCCGCCTCAAAACTTCTGCCTCTCTCCAATTCAGTTTGCAGTCTGAATAGGCCAGTTTAGCCTAATCTCATCAAAGGTCAGAAGCTAAACAGGCTTAGCCACAGTTAGTACTTGGATAGGGCACCACCATGGAAAACTGGGTTGCTATACAGAGGAAGGCAAAGGCTGACCAACACTGCTCATCTATTGCCTGGAAAACACTGTAAGGTAGACACCAACAAGGTAGCAGTTCATGTAAGGTAGCAGTTCATGTGACTTGATAGCACACTCTACTATAGTTAATTTAGTTCAGATCCATCATAAGTTTCTGCTCAGACTTTTTTAAAAATAGGATTTACTAGGAGTCCTGACAAACTGGACACCGAGATCTAGTATCCCTATTGCCCCCAAAATATCCAAGGTGTCATCATCTGTTGGACAAAGATAATTCTAAATGTGTGATAGGAATGCATAATGCATTACTTCTAGAACCTGAGGAACACTGATGGGAAAGAAGACACCTCGAGATGATGTCAGCTAGCAGAGCAGGAAATTAGGAGCCCAGCAACAGCCAGAGTCACCAAGCTGGCAAATTGGAGAAGAGGAATTGGGGACACGTGTCCCCCAAAATGCAGTAGCATGCTAGCTAAGGAGGAAGAGGTTGATTCTTCAGGAAATGCTAGTTACCTGAGTATCCTGCATACTCACAGGTAACAAGATTTTAATTGTAGTACAAAACAGCTCTAACTTAATGTGTTGGAATAGTTGTTATACTACAGTACTATGACTTAACCCACTTATGTGTTAGATTGCTCTAGCAGAAAGATAGCAGATGCTTTCATACATGTTGGATCATACATTCTTTTAACCATCATTAGCAACTAAATGTCCTTGTTTCACACAGCAAAATCCAGTTGCAAACGATTGTTATAGTGCATTGGAAGTGAATTAGTGTGAAAATGGCCAGAATCATTGGCTCATTCCACACATGCAGAATAACGCACTTTCAAACTGCTTTCAACGCTCTTTGAAGCTGTGCGGAATGGCAAAATCCACTTGCAAACAGTTGTGAAAGTGGTTTGAAAACAAATTATTTTGCGTGTGCGGAAGGGACCCTTGATTCAGACAACATGACTTTTTATGCAACTCCTCCAAAATAATGCCTTTTTGTGTGGATGGCTGGCAAAGGCCTTTAATAACAATCATGCACACTTGATTTTGTAACAGAGTTTGAAACTCTGCACATTAGAGGCTTAAATAACACAGGAAAAAGATCTGAAAACAAATCATTCCCATAGCCAGCTCCAAGTGCACACATCTTTCAGAGAAGCTATTTATTGTGATCACATTCAAATTAGATACCTGGCGCTCCCTTGATTATTGCATAACCTCCAGTGGAATGTTTAAAACTCTTTTACTTAATATATTGTACATTTTAAATGGTGAGCCAATTTGTTTAATAAAACAAAGAAAGGGAGAAAAAAGCGCCTTGCCAAATTCAATGGAGTAGGTTCCTGTTGCTTCATAATCTGAAAATATGAGAGCACTAAGTAATCATTTCATGCTGTTTCCGTGACCACGTAAGCGGCAAGACTGAACAATACAAATGCTCCAGATGAGGACCAAAAATAAAAATTAAAGCTTAGGTTCCTTTCATCCGTCTTTAATGGTCCCACAGCAACTGAACTCCACACAATAAATAACTGTAATTTGCATCTTTTATAATCAGACTGCTATTCAAGTGTGCAATCAGTTGCAAGCCAATAGAAACTGTATCAAGTTCTCAAGGGGTATTCCCTTTGTCACAAGATGTGGTATATTTTCAGCTCTGCGACTCCTTTTCACATTACAAGTTGCTAATTTGCAAATAGATCAAAAAGTTCCTCTTTATAAAATCTTCCCGGAGATTTCTTGTAGGGATAGGCAGAGTGCATCGGTGAAATCCCATGAGGCCCCAATTGCCGCTCAGCAACATTTAACCAAAAAAGCTAGAGGCAGGCATCTAGCTCCTTAGTTTTCTTGACAAGAATTGTTGTCAGAGACCTACTTCCATAGTAACAGATTGCTGAAGGGCCTACTCAGTCTCCTGTCTGCTGCACTCAGTTATCCATCATGCCTCCAGTGGTGTGTAATGTGCTCCCTGATAAACCTGCCAGCCTCCAAGTGGTAGCTGGAAAGCTCCTGATTAGCTGGATTACTACAGATCTCCAGGTGACAGAAATAAGTTCACCTGGAGAAGATGACCGCTTTGGAAGGTGGACTCTATGGTATTATACGCCACCTCTATGGTATTATACCCCACTGAAGTCCTGCTCCTCCTCAAACCCTACCCTCCTCAGGCCCCACCTCCAAAACCTCCAGCTATTTCTGAAGCTGGAGCTGGCAACTAGGCTTGGAGATTCGGGTCAAACAAATACCAGATTTGGCCCAAATCTGGGTGAATTCGGGCATATTCAGGAAAAAACCAGCCGAACATGTCCTGCTCGAATATGAACAAATCCAAATGCAAGGTATTTGGGCTTTTGGGAGGGTATTTTTTGATGTTTTTCGCGTTTTGCTGTTTCACATTATGTTATGTGTCTTATTCGGGCATACAGATAATTTTATGCCCAAATAAATCCGAATCCTAATTTTACCAAATTTTTAGGGTATTTACCAAGCCTACTGGCAATCCTATTATCCGAAGAAGAAAGGGGCCTTCTCCTGGGAGGTCTTCAAGAAGTGCTGTAAGGCTTGCCTGCTTGTCAATCCTTTTGAGAGTATTTGAACAGCAGGCATCTTTAAGATAAGAGGCTTGGGGTTTGCTATTGTATGTGGTTTTTGCTGAGGATATTTCCACTGTTATTGAAAGCTACCTTGAACCAAAAAGATAGGTGGGATAATTTTTTTTAATAAATAACAGAATTATTCAGTAGGGTTGTCTCTTTAAGTTAAAGATATGCAAGGAAAACTCTTCATACATTTACTTGCAAGCATAACCCAGACCCTTTTTATAGCTCAGATCTGCCTCTGGAAAATAACAACAACAGAATTTAAATGAAAAGGTTTGCATCCAAGTAATCATCAGAAGGCAAAGGACTGTCCCTGTCTTCAACAGAAAGATTATTCTTTGAGACATAGAATAGGGAAGAGGGGGGTAGAGATTTGGAGTGTGTTGTTTTCCTCCATTTTTTAGCTAGAAATGGTTTTGCCTATTGTTGTAGGCTGTCCTGAACCATGAATAAAGGTAAGGTACACATGTTTTAATGGATATATAAATACAAAAACAAAAATACATCTTATGGGAAAAAAACGCAGACAAATCCGGGGAGGTCTTTTTTCCCCTCCCAGGAATTTTTTTTCCATGTTTCCAACGGAAAAACATGAAAATTAGAAAAATACTGGAAAATACATGAAATCCCTCTCTGCTTGGGAACAAGTGAAAAACGTTCATGTCAACATTGCATTCAATCAATGTGAAGCATTCTATTTTTCCTGATGGGCACTGAAAACAACTCCAATATCTTTTCTTTTGGAAATGAGTGAAAACCTTCTTACTTTTTTTTTTAAAAAAAAGTTGTATTCACTAAAAAACAGTGGCATCAAAAAGTCTGAATTCTCCCCCACCCCCATTTTTTCCCCCACTGGCAACTTTAGGGAGTGTTGCAGGGGAGGGACCTCCTATAAAGTAGATTTTGAAATGGGTGAAATGTTAGCAAAGGTAACAAAGGAAGCCAAAGGACTGTAGCTCTCTTCTTGCTTCCCTATTGAATATAGTTGCAATTTTGTAAGCAGTGGACTGAAACAGTCATTCTTTTTGATGCCCTAAGTATGCCAATTTTATATTATAAGTTATAAATTATGCATTTTTGGGTGTTAAAGCTGCAAAAATTGAGTCTGATAGGAAAGTAAGGACTGCATGCTGCAATGAGTGATCTGCTTTATTTACACCCTGATTTTCTCCTCCCCCCCCCCCTCAAAGACCCCGGAAACCATTTGCATTAAGCAAGACTTATTGTGTTTCCACTTGCACAAAGTATTGTGCAACCAACTTCTTGGCACAAAACATATTGGGATAGGGCTGTCAAGTCATAGTGGGGATATGGGATGCCTGCCCAAAGAAGTGGAGTTGATTTTTATACCTCATTTTCTCTCCTGTAAGGAATCTCTGCTCTTACCATTACCTTCCCTTCCCCTCCCCACAACAGACATCTTGTGAGGTAGGCAGAACTGAAAAAGTTCTGAGAGAACTGTGACTGGCCCAAGGTCACCCAGCAGGCTCCATGTGAAGGAGCTGGGAAACCATTCCAGTACACCAGGTAAGAGTCCACTGGTCAAGTGGAGGAGAGGGGAATCAAATCCGGTTCTCCAGATTAGAGTCCACCATTCCTAACACAGGCTTTCATGTTGCCTGCAGCTACTCAAAGTAGCAGCGGGATGAAAAAAAATAAGGCGTTCTTACTGTAGAGTTCTTGGTGGTTCCTGGAGCTGGCTGACTGGATGCTGCCACTGCTGCCATATCTTTTTTCCACTCACAGTGTCCACTGCTTCAAGGTAAGTGAACATAGCCCAGGGTTGGGCTCCTCCTCCCCAGGCTCTGGCCCACATTGCTACTTGGCATGTGCCATGGCATCTATTTCTTATGTGCTCGCTCCCTCTAATTTTGGAACCTGGCTATGCCCCAGGGTGTTGCATGAGATCTTACACAAGCCAAACTGTGGGCCTTTCCCCACTTACCTTAAGCCCCGCACTACTTGAGGAGAGTAGCATGGGGTCCCCCGGCACTCCCCACGAGAGGGGCGGTGACAGCGCAGCCGCCCCGATGCTGCCGCTGTCACGCCCCCTCAGCGCGCAGCATCCCTGGCGCTCTTGCAAAGGGCGCCTTTTGATGACCCCGCACAGAGCGTGGGGTCGTGGGGACGCTGGGGCACCTGCCATGGACGCCACACGCTGAGAGCAGCGGGCGGCATAGGGGGGATAGGGGAGAGTGGGGAAAGGCCCTGTGTTACGTCCATTTATGTTTCTGCTTGCACATTGCAGGGTCCAAGTCAATGGATCTTTACGCCCATTGCAGTCATTTTTGCCCTCTTTTCCTATATCCAGTAAGAAACCAGGGAGTGGTAGAAATTAAAGGATGAAACAGGGAAATGCTTCTCAGCAAACAGAGGAACGTGCGCATTTAGTTTAGACAAGGGCATCATGATAATGGTGGAAAGTTTCTTTGTTTCTGCCTTAATTGAGTCAATCATCCAGTTCAAAACTCTGAGGAGAATGTGCCCGAAACAAAGGAAAGTGAATATACAGGAAGTAAAATCCTCGGTGGAATGGTTTTGTCCGCAATAAAACCACTCAAGAATATAAAATCAATGCAATCAAGAGACAATCAAAATGAATGATGAAGTTAGCAAATTTCCCATCCAGACATATAGCAATCATTAAGAAAGTTGGAATTTCCAGGATATTATTTCCTCTATGAGTTCAAGAAATGGCCCTATGTAATGAATTCATGCCTTTACTAATAAGAGCAGCCTGACTCTGGAGTGTTGACCTCAGACACCAAGATATGAAAAACTATTTTACTGATCCCACTTTTAATCAGGGCCTGTCAGTCAGACGGCTTTACCTCAGATGAAAGTAAATGGAGATTCATTCCTGCGGACAATTGCTTTCAATATTTTTTTTTTTGCATTAAGAGTCCATGTTTACGGAAAAATACATGTATCCTTTCTCTCTTGAAATAATGGAATGTATAAATATATTACTGAAAGAGTTCATAATTTAGTTTACTAGCAATAAGACAGAGTTATTCACTGGGCTTTCATTAACTGTAAAAGAAAGTGCAGGACTGGTTATTTGGACAAAATATATTTTGCATTATTCAGAGATGATAGGCGAGAAAGAGATTTGGTGTGATCCCAAACCCTGCTTGAATAGGCAGAATTCCTTTCCAGTCCTATTGGGGGGAGACCACAATTTCTCAGTTTCCTTCCCAGATGCAGCACCCCGAAACTGTATATGCTAAAAGTGTTGGACTAGGGATGAAGATAGCTGGTCTGAATCCCCATTCTGCCATGGAAGCTCGTTTGATGACCATGTGTAAGTCACATCCTCTCAGCCTAACCTCTCTCGCAACGTTATTGTGAAGATGAAATGGAGAAGAGAAGAGTCACGGCTGCTGCTTACACCTGGGGAGACAGGTGGAATATAAATGAAGTACATGCAAGAGGCCACAGTTAAAGGGAAAGGTAGTCCTCGTCGCTGTCCGGGGGTGGGGCCGTTGCTGCCGCCCCCGGGCAGGTAGAAAGACCTAGTTCTGCCAGCATTTCTCTGGATCTTATCCTGAAAGGTTTTACTAATTTCCAAGAGAAGAAGGCCATTGCTTTCACATCCTGCATGTGAGCTCCCAAAGGCACCAGCAGAGTGCTGGACTAGATGGACTCTGGTCTGATCCAGCTGGCTTGTTCTTATGTCCTTATGTTCTTAAGAGCTATATGTTTTTAATCATATTTTAACTGTTATTGGTTTTGCTTCATTTATCCCCCACATTTTCCCACAATGGGAAATTAAAGTTGCTTACACACACACACACACCCGCATTTCAGCATAACAACAACCTTGTGAGGTAGATTGGGCTCAAAGATTGCTACACTACAAAGAGTGCCCTACAGAGTTTTTCATGGCATTAGACTGTAACCCATTCAGGGTAAATGTTGCAGGGCTGATAGGAGGTCAGCTAGTTTGGGTAATCATCTATAGGACCTTTGCTGGGCAACGGATCAACTAAATCAGCAATTAGTTTCTTCCCATTGTGAAAATATATTAACAAAATTATGACCTGATCTAGAATTAAGAAACCATGAGCATGTTGAGCCCCCACCCTCCCCAGCTGTATCATTTATCTCCTGGCCTTTTGTGAGCTTCTTAGTAATGATAGGATTTCAAGCAACGACACACACAAGAATCTCAAGTTGCCATCATTATGGGACCCTCACCTCGGTAATGTTGCTGCAGATTGTGCTATTCTGAGCAATTTTAATCAGTGCAAGCTATCAAGAAGAACCGCGCCAGGGCAAGGATCGTGGGACGGTGATTGCCTCATCAAGCTCAGTCAAGGCCTATTTAAAGCAAGCTATTTCAAAAGGAAATCATCTGTGTCGACTTTTAAACCAGAGCAGGCTCGTGTTTAAGCAACAAAAACAATTATATTTGCCCAATCTTTTAATGGTTTTTTTTCTTAAATAGAAGACAAATTGTGGAGCCTGTAAGACTTCTTCAACATGGCGGACTATGGCATTTAAAGTACTTGTTTCATTAGCAATGTAGTTTCTGTTGATTGCAGCAGCTTGTTAGAAATATCCTCCAAAACCCAGGGCAGATCAGACTCATGCCACTTGGGTTGTCCACATCCAGGGAAGCGGGTGGAGGGCATCACATGAATTGGAGAATTTCTTTTTTTAAAAAAAATCCAGTTCCTTTTTTGGAGCTGCTTAGCAAAGCAATACCGCCACCTATGGACAATTAAACAAACTGCCAAACAGAATGCTCCATCTTGGCCAATTTCATTCAAATGAACTTGCAACAGATGCCATGGCAGCCAAAATGACTAGCTAGCCACATGCAGATGATATGGGGAAAAGATAAGCCAATGCACATGGACTTGAGATTTTGAGGTGGTCATTGGGAAGGCGTGAAGTTTGGGGAGACGATAGATGTGATGTCATAAAGTTTACCTTCTGAAGTTGACATTTCCTCCAGGTGAGTTAATCTCTGCAGTCTGGACATCAGTTCTGAGGGAAGTTGAGGCCCCACTGACCACCCTAGAGCATGCAAAATGATGCAAGTCAGGTAATACTTAGGTGACTCTTTTAAGTTACCAGGACAAGTTTCTGGATTCTGTTCTGTTACCTCTCAAGGACCAAACAGTGTTTGGTACCACAGTAGGTGGTTCAGAAGCTACGGCACCTCCCACCCATATACAAGCTCGAACAATTCAATTGGCATCTCTGTTGCATGTTTTCAACCTTACATCACACTTTGCATTTCTTTCAGCAGAGCTGAGGAAATAAAAACCAGTCCTGCTCATGCAGAGTTGCTTTCTATGCAGTTTACTGCAACTACAGGACTGCAAGAATAGGGCTGATTCTAAACCCTGTCCTAGTTTATTTATTAATTAAAAATTTTCCTCATCTTTTCTTTTTGCTCAAGTTTCACACCTTCCACCAATCTGAGTAGACTTCCTCCAATTTCACTGACTCTTCTATTAGCAGAAGAGACATTTAAGTTGGAGGAAGACTGCTTAATATGGAGAAAGGCTACTAAGAGGAAGGATGGATCCACCCATTTAACTAACTGTTGATATTGTAGTAGTAGAGAGACGTTTTGGGTACATCTAAGTTACAGGCAGAAAAGGAAACACAGCTAGAGAATGGGAAATGCAAGAGAAGCTCTGGACACCGAAACGTATAAATTACAGGTCCTCCTAGAATTATAATGGACTCTAGCATTAAATCAGATGAAGAAGAGTTTGGATTTATACTCCCCAGGTAGGTGGGGCTGAGAGAGTTCTGAAGAACTGTGACTAGGTCAAGGTCACCTAGGTGGAATGCAGCAGTGTGGAAACAAATCTGATTCATCAGATAAGAGTCTGCTGCTCATGTAGAGGAGCGGGAAATCAAACACGGTTCTCCAAATTCGAGCCCACCTGTTCTTACACGCTGCACCACACTGGCTCTCAGTGCATACATTCATGTGTACGTTAATCTCTCCAACAGTCTGTGCAAATCTACCAGTTAAACTGATAATTATTAAAGCTGCTATGTACTCACTGACCTGATCTTATCAGGCTTTGCAAGGTAAGCAGGGTCAGTCCTGGTTAGTGCTTAGATGCGAGCTGACTGAAGAAATCCAGGATTGCTAGGTAGAGCCAGGCAATGGCAAACCACCTCTGAATGTTTCTTGTCTTGAAAACCATAGGGGTTGCCGTAAGTCAACTGCGACTTGACAGCCCTTTCCTCCACTTTTATGGACCATCTTGTTATCTGAACTGTTCTTGTAGGACAAAAAGAAAAACTATCATCAGATTTTAAGTAACAAGCCCATCCGATCAATGCTCCCATTCTTGAACTGGCTTAATGTATACACTGTAAGATACAATATGTGTTGATTGATTAAGCATTCCGGGAGATTTCATTTTTGCAGGTAAAACTCTTCCCTTACAGTAGGCTGCCTCAGATGTTAAAATGCCTGCATTTGAAGTTGTACAGAGAGCTATTTTTAACTATCACATACTAGCTTAATTTCCAGCAGCAAGAGCAGCTGTATTCCTTTTATTTTCTACACAACAAAACACTGTTTATAACTAAATTAAACAAGTAACGCTCAGTATGTTTGCCATTTTCCAGCACATCCCTTCCCTGAATGTGCTTTCTTTGATGATGGATTACCTGTTCATTTTAGCTAAAGACAGTTTATATATACATATTTTCACATATATTTTTCATTGTCTTTGCCAAGAGAAGACAACATAAATAGACAGGAATCAGCTGATAGAAAAAGCTTTCATTCATACCAATACCTTTCTTATTTGTCAGCAGCAATAAGGTAACATCAAGCCCTGTGATGCTATCAAACCTTTTTTTTTGCTTAGGCCGTTTCTGCACGGCCCAAATACGACGGCCTGGGGGCGGTAAAAACGCCGCCCCCAGGCCGCCGTTCGCACAGGCGCCGCTGCTGCAACGCAGCAGCGGCGACCTGAATGCGCTTCCCTCCCCGCAGGGCGGCCTCAGGCCGCCCTAAACAACAACCCTTTAAAGGGTTGTTGTTGGGGAGGGAGCGTCTTCCCTGCAGCGCGGTGCGAACCGCGCCGCAGGGAAGACGCTGTTCCCCCTCCTCCCTCCCACTTACCGTGTCGTCCTCGTTAAGCCTGCGAGCGCGTCGCAACCCCGCCCACACTGTCCTCCGACCTCCAGGGGTCGGAGGGCAGCGTATGGGCGGCTGCGACGCCAGCGCAGGCGACGAGGACGACACGGTAAGTGGGAGGGAGGAGGGGGAACAGGCGGCTCCGTGCGGAGCCGCCTGCCTTCTGCCGGCCTCCCCCTCGCCTGCTCGCACGCTTCCGTGCGAGCAGGCTCCCGCCCCCACGCCGGCGAAACTCTCGCCGGCGTGGGGGCGACCGGAGGCCGTGCATAAACGGCCATAGCTTCCAATACAAATGGCAAGCTTTAAAAAGAGGCCAGTTTCTGGAGATCCTCCAGCAGCAGAAAGTGAAATATGGCAGTGGAGAACCTTGTCTCCACCTTAATATACCACTAATAACGAAAAATGCAATGAGGAACAGGGCTAATTCAGATGTTTTTTTAATCAGAAGCATTGGGGGGCAGATCAACTTAGCCTACATAGGACAATTGGCCAAGCTGCTGGGAGCAGCAGTGGTGTAGTGGTTAAGAGCAGGTGCACTCTAATCTGGAGAACCAGGTTTGATTCCCCACTCTGCCACTTGAGCTGTGATGTAGGCTTGGAGATTTGGGTGAAACAAATACTGTATTCGGCACAAATCTGGGTGAATTTGGGCAAACTCATGCCAAAATCAGCTGAATATGTCCTCTCTGAATATAAACGAATCAGGCTTTTTGAGGGGTATTTTTCGGTTTTTTTGCATTTCAGCTTGCATGGGGTGCATTTTTAAAGCTAGTGACACCAAAATTGTAGGGCATCTTTCAGAGACTCTCCCAGTGATACCACCCAAGTTTGATGAGGTTTGGCTCAGGGGGGGCAAAGTTATGGACCCCCAAAAGGGGTGCCCCATTGTTTCCAATGGGAGTTAACAGGAGATGAGGGCTACCCATAAGTTTGCCCCCCAAAACCAAACTTCACCAAACTCAGGAGGTATCATAAGGATAGTCTCCGGATGATACCCTGAAATTTTGGTGCCACTAGCTTTAAAAATGTGTCCCCTGCAGACCAAAACACAAAAAAACACCAAAAATACAAAAAAAATCAGATGGACCCGAATTTTTCAGGTATACCCAAATATTCGGGTATATCCAACTATGTCATATGTCTTATTAGGGTATACAAATAATTTTATGCTTGAATAAATCTGAATCCGAATTTTACTGAATTTCTAGAGTATTGACCAAACCTGCTGTGGAGGCTTATCTGGGGAACTAGATTATCGTGTCCATGCCAATACATGCCAGCTGGGTAACCTTGGGCTAGTCACAGCTTTTTGGAGGTCTCTCAGCCTCATCCACCTCACAGGGTAAGCCCCTTTGAGTCTCTTTACAAGAAAGAAAGGGGGAGTATAAATCCAAACTCCTCCTCCTCCTCCTCCTCCTCCTCCTCCTCCTCCTCCTCCTCCTCCTCCTCCTCCTCTTCTTCTTCTTCTTCTTCTTCTTCTTCTTCTTCTTCTTCTTCTTCTTCTTCTTCTTCTTCTTCTTCTTCTTCTTCTTCTTCTTCTTGTGAGTGCTCCTACTCACAAAGTGATGAAGGCAACAGAACCAGCTCCAAGCCTTTCCCTGCAAACCGAGGTGGAGCCTAATGCCAAGAAGCTCAAAAAAGCCATCAGGAGATGTCATATCAAAGAGGCAGCAAGCTTGTTTTCTGCTGCCTCAGAGACTAGGACCTGGGTAATGGTTTCAAGGTGCAGGGAAAGATATTCCACTCAAACATTTGGAAGAACTTTCTGACTGTCAGGGTTGTTCGACAGTGGAATTCACTGCCTTGGAGAGAGGTGGAGTCTCCTTCTTTGGAGGTTTTTAAACAGGCTAGATGATCATATGTCAGGGGTGCTTTGATTGTCTGTTCCTGCATGGTAGGGGGTTGGATTTGATGGCCCTTGTGGTCTCTTCCAACTCTATGATTCTGTGATTCTTAAAAGGATGGAGTAAAAGTGACTGTGAAATAGGGCTGACCCACCACCAATTCTAATTCAAATTTAAGAAATGGTAAATGTAATTCTTGAATTGGATTTGCTTCAAAATTCAGTTCCTTTAGTTCATTTGTATCCATCCTTGGTTACCACTTGTATTTGCAGGGTGGGTTTTTAAAAACCTGTTTAGCAACCTTAATTTGAACAAATTTACAATTTCAGACTTTCAGACTTTCTACCAACAACATAAAAATGTTAAGGTTAGTTAGATGGGAAATGGAGGGATAGAGGTGGGTGAAGAGAAGAATGATAGGGAGGGTTAGGAGGAAATATTTGTGAATTTAAAATAAGTAGCGAAAATAAGTGAAAATAAGATAGAATAAAGACAGAAGGTGAGAAGGTTTTTTTAAAAAATAGTATAGGTTAGTTAATACAACCCAAAAGAGGAGGAAACCGTCTCACAAATTGTGGTGGGAACGGTGTTAGGGTTAGATAGGTGGTAATGACTGTCTATGTTGTCAATTTATATAAAATGAATAAAGAATATTTGAAAAAAACTATATGCAGAGAGCGGCAAAAAATGTTTCATCAACAGTCTCATTATACATCTTATATTTTTGGCTCAATCTCTGTGAAATCAAGATCTTCCGGGAGTAGTGTTTCAAACAGAGCACTGGCAACTAGTGGGATGTGTATGGGGAAGGAACATGCTCAAAGGTGTTGCACTAATGTCACAATGGCACTTCTGTTGTGACTCCAGAAGTGACTTCATTGCACTGGCATGAAGATCCAAGATTCTCCCAGAACTCCATGGTTATACCCAGGAGTGGTAGGGAACTAGGGCTGAAAGGCAGGATACTATAGTGGGAGACCTGGCCTATTTAGTCTGGGAGCATTTCTAATCTGGGATGACGTATTACAATATGGGTTTGTTCTAGGGAAATTCAAATATACCTTCTTTCTTTTTTCTTTTATATATTGTCATAGTGATGTTATTTTGTTTATTTTCATGGCTGATATTTTTGATTAGTTTGGATTCCATTTTTATGTTTCACCCCTGTTTTGTTATATTCCATATGTTACTCTGTTTTATATAGTGTAAATGTGCACTTTGTTGCTTTATTTATTTTTCATAGCTGGTGTTCCTGATTAGATTATTACATGCTTACGCAGTGGGCACTTAACCAGACATAAGTTTTAACAGTAATGATTATATCAAATTTCATTAATATGGTCTACAAAAGAGACAACTGCAGTTTGTCATGTGTGGGAAGATATCACATCAGAAAGCTTTCAAAATATATGTTTCCAAAATTTGGCGGCCTCCCTAGCTCATACTAACATCTCTGTGAACCTTAATTTGTCTTGAAGATTGCATTCATCTAGAATCGTTAGATAAATATTGCTTGCTTGACATTTATAAACAAAATGTATTGGTTTGGGACAAAAAAAATGTAATTTTATCCCATAATTTGAAAGGAGCTGGAGAAAAGCATCTCAAATCAAAATCCAAAACCACAATCCATGGAATAGCTGTTTGTTTTTAATTGGAACAAGTCAAAGTGATGCAAAGGAGCATGCAAACTTTCGGGTGTTCCAGAACCATTCATCAGGCTGAACGTTCAAAGAGAGTTTCTGTTCACAATCTTAACTTTTTGTCTTCCAAGCAACCTGAGGGGG
The DNA here is from genome assembly GCF_021028975.2 of Sphaerodactylus townsendi. NCBI lineage: Eukaryota > Metazoa > Chordata > Lepidosauria > Squamata > Sphaerodactylidae > Sphaerodactylus > Sphaerodactylus townsendi. The sequence goes on from NC_059438.1 coordinate 1,549,213, forward strand.
GGATGCAGATTTGAAATCGTTTTGGTGTCCGATAAGATCCTTGGTCTTCAGGGAAGGAAGAAAAAAAATGGAAACATTCAATTGATTTTTTAAAGCAGATGATCAAATGTCTCTCTAACACCAGGTGGGCTACCTGCAACCTCTTTCATCTAAAAATCAGTGGAACCTGCCTCAGGTCAAGCCTAATTAAGTTAGAGAGAAACATTCAATAAAAGTATGCGTATACATTTCACAAGAAGGGGGAAAAAATCAATGTGCCAAGATGTCTGTCAATAATAACACCACCATATGTGCTTTTATTGAATCTGGTTCAAACACAGCATGGCATGATGTGAATGTTCTCTTTTCCCCTCTTTACTGCCCCCCTCCATTTCATGCACAAAGCACTGTGTTTCCATACAAATTTTAAAACAATGTGCTAAGGACTTGGAAAAAGAAAACCCTCTGATTTGGTTGCATATTTTTTTAAAAAAATTGAGTTTGATGCTTTAATTTTGGAATCAATGGTAGTTGCATTAGGACATTCATTTCTGCTGTTTTTAAAGGGAAATGTCCCTCCCACACATACAGAGAGATACACAAACACACACAAACACACCTGCTGATACATCCCTCTTCTTCACCCATGGGAGGCTACTTACCACATTCCTGAATAAAACCTGAATCTGAATACCACACCAATATTGGAATTCAGGGATGTTGGGAATACTGATATTTTTTGGATGCAATATACTTGAATCCAGAAAATACCAATGTTTTAAATGCACACTAGTCAAAAGTAGCCTCCACATGGTTGCAGCACATGGACCAGGATTTTACTGAAATTCACGTGGATGGCTAAGATAACCCTGACCTGAGTGAGTTCAGTTATTCAAAATCATCAGATGCGTAACCAAATCTTTTTCAGGTTTATATTTAGAATCATAGAAACATATAGTTGGAAGGGATCTCTAGGATCATCTAGTCCATCCCCCCACAATGTAGGAAATCCACAACTGCCTTCCCCCCACACCCTCAATGACCCCTGCTTCATGCATAAAAGACTGGGGTGGGCGGGTGGGGAAACCCTTTTAGGATCTCTGGCCAATCTGCTTCCTGACCCCAAAGTAGTTATTGCCATTACCTTGGGCTTTTCCTGCTCCCCGTCTCATAATCTGCCTAAATTCACAGATTTCCTCATGTTCAGAGCTATAGTAACATCCTGGAGAGAACATACTTTTGTCTGCATCAGTTTTCCTGTCCTTTGGAATTCTTCACTAATATGCCAGACCATGGAAAAATTCAGACAATGGAATACTGAAGGCATTGTCTAGCCCAGAGTCAGTTTTTCTTCCCACCAAGTAAGAAGTATTTTTCCTCCAATGAGCTTATTGAATTCTGCACAGATGATGGCTGTGGAGACAACCAACAGCACGAGCGTTAAAAGGTCACATTAAAATTTAGTGCGGACAGCAGAAAAGCAATAATAGATAGAAACATGAATTGCATGTGGAATTAAGCAGAATGAAATAAGACGCTGACTTCGGGCCACCAAGTTCATACTGTTATGGTCCTGCTCCAGAGATCTCACAAATATTGCTGAAAACAAAACAACCCCCACCCCATTAAAAAATTAGTTTTCATGCAAGGCCAAGGTTTATCTGTCTAGAAATGCTGAGAAACTTTCCACTGGCGATGCACAAGGCCATTCATGTTTTGCAAACTTTTCTACTTCAGATCTGGCATTCAAATCAATATTTTGCAGATTATTGTTGTATATCTATGTTACGAAGGGTTAGGGTTGGGTACGCTCATAGCAGTAATGCAAAATCCTTTCTCTGCTCAAGTTGCAAACTGCCAGTGGTCCCTTCAGATTTCCTTTGAATTGAACGTGTGAAATTGTTCTAAGTTGCTTGCAAATGTTTTCCACGTACCTGTTCTCATTGATATTTCCCAAGGCAGTCCTCTTACCCTCTTTGCTAAACAAAAGTTGATTTTTAGAAGAGGTGCCATTTATTATTCCAATTCTGCTTGTGGGGGAGTCCATTCATCTTTTGATTGTTCTTGCGGTGCCCAGTTGGCTTGACCAACTCCCAGAGAAAAGGATTTCACTGAGCTTTCTAAATGGATTGCAAATATTTTGGATCTTCTTGCCCTGAGCATTAGCCAGTATGATGAATCCCACTGACTCTATGGGAACAAGACCAGCACCTGTATGCTCAGATGATAACTTTTCTGCTGGTGAAAGAAATAAATGAAATACTTTGAACAGTGTAAAGAACTCTGCTGGGGATAATCGGACCTGCATACACAGAAGCTATACAGGTCATAGACTGTACTAAGTGGGGAAAAGTAGACAAGGTTGAAGCCCCTTCTGCATATGCAGAATAACACACTTTCAATCCACTTTCACAATTTTTGCAAGTGGATTTTGCTATTCCACACAGCAAAATCCAGTTGCAAAGCACATTGGAAGTGGATTGAAAGTGGGTTGAAAGTGCATTATTCTGCATGTGTGGAAGGGCCCTTAGTGGTGGTGGGGGGGAAACCTGACTGGATTCAACCCATGAACTATGATAATCCAAGCAATCTGGTTAACTCTGAGCTTGTGCCAAGGATGACTACAAGCTACACAAAATATGAGCCAATGCTACAGGGGCCTGATTCTGGCAAAGGAGGAGGAGGAGGAGGAGGAGGAGGAGGAGGAGGAAGCTGTTTTTATGTACCTTTAAAGAGTCTCAAAGCAGCTTACAATCACCTTCTCCCCCACTGTATGTGTACACTGCCCAATGGAACTGAAGCAGACAGGCAGCAATGCTTACACCCAATCACAGCACAGGCAACAGTAAGATCCAATCAGAAAGCCAGAAAAATCTGCATGACTTTGAATCCGTGCATGCATTTTTTTAAAAAAAGGGGGGGGGTGTTTTCTGTGTAGAGGAGCCAAAATGTTTTAAATAAGCTGAAATGTCCGAATGTTTTGGTTTGACACAATGCAGAACAAAAATGTGATAACAGTTCTTTTCCAAACATTTGCAAAATGGATGAATGTCTAAATAGCTAAGATGGATAGAGACTAAGGAGTCATGTTTTGCCCTCATGGTGCTAAAATGAAGGAAAGAAGGCAGATTCCCTGAGAGTTGCAATCTACACAACAAAGGGACAGCATCAGAGCCATGGAAAGAAACATGTTCAGAGTCCTGACCTTTATATCTCTCTGCCTCTCTACAGTCCTCCTCTGAAGTCTGAGGCTAAAGAGACAGAGCAAAGTCCTTCACTTCCAACACAGACCTCATCCTGTCCCTTTCCTACCGAGTAACAGAAACAGACAATGGAGGCTTTTTTTATATGTGGTGAGAAAAAAAATATGAATTTGGGAAGCCTATGAATAGGTGATATTTAGCCTGAGAACGAAAACACAATCAAATCAGCCTTCTCAAGAGATAAGAACAATGCAAAACAGACATTTTCCTTCTTAATGCAAATTCAATACCTTTCGTTCAGCTGATCCCAAGAATAGGCCTTTTCATAAAGGATTATCTGTCTCCTTTGCACAGACATTATTGAAGATTAATGTGTTTAATAAAAAGCCACATGTAAGGATCAAACCAAGGATTGTGTTGCTAAGACAGGGCAACTGCCTTCCTTTATATGAAATCACAATGTTTCCATGTGCTCCTAATCCAAAACAGGTGATTTCATTGTTTAACAGATAGCTGTTTCTAATATCAAAGCCGGGAGCTCATAAAAGACTGGGTCCTGTGTGCTTCCTGGAAATTCAAACCAAAGATTTACAGAATGGCTGTCACCCTCCACCCCCTAACAAGAATCTGGAGTGGTCAAGAGAGACAGAGAAAATATAATTTGTATTTGCTTGTTTAATATGTACAGTACATAAAGGAGTCAAGTTGTGCATCAATGAAGGAGGTTTAAGCTAGACCTAATTTAGCGGAATGAGGTGAAGGTGAAAAGGAGTATGCATTAGCATTTATTTATTCATATCCCAATTTTCTCAGCTGGGAGACTGAAGCTGGGGCAGATACCCCATGTGGAAGTGGTGTCTATCCTGGTAGGTTTCTAGTGACACTTCACATTCAAGAGGTCTATGGCTTCATTGGCCTTCATTTTCCCTCTTGGCTTCAGCCCTAGCCTGGTTGAATTCCCTGTCAAATAAGACCACCAACAGAAAAGCTGATGAATGCAACATATCATATGATCGGTGAACAGGCCAGAATGTGAGGTCCAGTCAGTGTGATCCTTCTAACTCATGGAAAGGAGAAGATTATACAAAGCAAAACTGGACTTGACACATAGATGGAGCACTCATCCTCCTATCCTTATAAAGTATATGCAGCCTGTGTCATTAGAACTAGTAGATTCCCAACATCCTGTTAGTCTGGGATTCTGAGCTCACCCTGAGTTCACTACATAACTTAGTTATGATAAAAATCTGTCTTCCAAACATTATCACCCAATTGATTTTACTTCCTCTGTATCCTGAGCAGTTCAGGATAAAACAGTCATTATCAAGAAAAATTGAATGAACCCGTAATGATTCACATTACAATCTATTTCTTGGTCTGTCCTAGCAGGTATATTGGAGGCAAACCTAATTAAATCTTATTTTATGAGTAACAAATCTGAAGGAAAAAAGAACGGCATAGAAAATAAGACAGACATAAGTGGTATAAAACATGGGAACATAATCTTCAGGACTTAGGTGGAGGAGAGTAAGCACTTACCAGTATAAGGATTTCTCGGGGGCACTTAGAGATGTCAAGAGCCATTCTGACTAGGGATGCTAGGCCTCCCACTGTAGTGGGAGACCTCCCTGCACCCTGGTGCTTTACCCGCTTGAATCTCAAGTGTCTAATGGCACAAGGAGCTCTTACCCAAGTTTCACCTGGGGGTTGCCAGCAGCATCTTGGCAACCCAAATTCTGACCCTCATCTTGGGAGTTCAGACCATTTTATTGCTTTACAAAATAGCAGTGAAAAATTTATCATGACACAAATTAAAGATAGATTAAGAGACCATGAGAGACACCTTTTTCATTCAGCAAAGATCACAGCTTGTTCACCTCAAGCATTGGGTAAGCATGGTGTTCCAGCCAATTACTTTGTTTCTACCTTATCTGTTGATCAGTGGTGGGCCTTTATGCTGGCCTGCTTTAACAGTATTCCTTCTGCTATGATTTCAGGTAGATATTAACAAATTTCAAAACATCAAAGGTATTGTCGTTGTGGCTCACCTGACTCCTTATACCATATTCTGCTAGAGTGTAGTTTGAATGCAAATATACGAGCATTCCTGATTCACCCTCTATTACTGTCTAAGGGTATACAAAGTTCTTCATATGCCATACATTTTCTTTTAGAGGACTATTCTTTTGATGTTACTCAAGCAGTTGCTTCCTTTTTGGTGATAATTTCAAAACAATAGTCATTGTTTTACTGTACTTACTTTGTCCATTGCTGATGGACAATTTTATTATTTTATATTTTACTGTTGTTCTTTTGCTAATAAAAGGCACTGACTAACTGACAACGTCCCCTATCCCTCTCTGGGCCTGACTAGCTCTCCGCAGAATATTTATATTTAATCAACATTTTAAGTGAAGCATGCATCAGAGGAATATCTAAGGCATAGGAACTTTCAAATGCTGGCAAAAAGAAACAAATTCTGCTTATTGATCATGGAACTCCTCTAGGCTTAATTCAAAATTCCAGTCTATCCTCAATAAAATCTTCCATAAAGGACAATAGTTTGTTAGACTCAAGTCGATTCCACACAGCACAAAAATCACCAAAATGTTGATCTTTTTCTAAAATCCTGCTTTGAACCTCCTTCTGTGGGAACACCACACAGGTGCCCAACTGTGTTATTTTTTCTGGCCCACTGCCTGTTCACCCTGCCTGATGTCATGTTAGTTTCATTTCTGCTGAGTTGCCAACTGGTGTGGCAGCCCACCCTTTCCGAAACGTTCTCCAAACGTTCTTCTGCCCATGGCAGCGACCGAGTTCCATCTCACCCAAGTCTGCTTGGGAATGGACTCACAACAAAGGCCCTGTTTCCTTTTCTTTATATGTTCTAGGTGCTCGGAGCAGGCAGCTAGGCAGATGCACACCTTTGGTCAAATGCTATTTGATATATCACAAGGGGGGGGAGTGTCTCGTGCTGTGGTTTCTAGAATACCTTTGAACGTGGGTGGGACATAGTGCTTGGCCCAGTATTGATCAAAAGTTTTTACGTGCTTCCTGTGTTGCTCCCTGCACCAGCTCCTTTCCAAAGCTAGTGAAAAGGGGAGGTGTCCTACTTGGTTTTCCTGCAGTTGCTGTGGATCTGCCAATCAGAAGCATTCTGTTTGGGGAAAGGGACAGCCTATCAGTAAGGCTGTATCACTGTTGCAAAAAAACAACAACAACAGCTCATGCAAAAGATAAAAACTGGGATAAAATAGGCCTGTATTCTAAAGTACCAAATGTAACCCACTGTTATTATGCTGTGTGGAATCGACCTAAGGCTAGGCCTAAAACAAACACTCAGTTAAAATACAATAAGTAGATGAACACATTTCAAATTCAAACATTTACATTTATTTATTGGATTATTAGAAACCACCCTCTATTTGCATGTGAATGGTTTACAATATCAATCCAGTATACATTTAATCCATTAAAATATCATGTGACAGCATGCGGCAACAACAATAGTCAAAGCATTGTTAAATAAAGTGAAATATACAATCCAGCGAAGCTGAGAGGAAACAGTTTTGTTCATATGTGATTCAGTTTATCTCAACATCACCAGGAGAGGGAAAGAAAAAAGGAGGGGAAGGGAGGCCAGCTAGCAATGAATTAGATACCATTGCTATCCTCAGCTATAGACATGGCAGAACAGCTCTGCCCTACAGACTCTGCAGAACTGTGTGAGATCCCACAGGGTCATGGTCTTATTTGACAGGGAATTCAACCAGGCTAGGGCTGAAGCCAATAAGGTTCTGGCTTTGGCCAAGGACAGCTGGATAGTTTTTGGGCCAGGAATCAGCAACAAGTTGTTTTGCCAAGCATAATGCCCTCGGGGGGCGTATATTGGAGGAGGTGGTCTTGCAGGTTGGACAGTCCCAGACAAAAAGATGAAACTAATATGTTTTACAAGTTAACTAAAATATTATTAAACCCACTATCAAAATTAGATCAGTCCTCCGAACTCACTCAATCAGAATAGTTGAAAGCTTAGTCATTTATTTTAGTCTTCTTTGTCAGACCCAAAAAATAGATTTAACAGAAGATAATCCACAGAACAGGTGGGGGATGTAGCTGTAAGTGGAGAATTCAGAATTGACTTAGTATCTGCAAGAACTTTAGAACCTTTTTTTTTTTAAAAAAAGAACTTTGCTGCCCACGAACTTCAAGCTTTAATTCTTTTAGAACTATGTTTAGCTGTTCAGCTAAATGTTCTTCCTAATGGTTCATGCTTTCGTATATTGCCTACAAACCAACTGAGTCAGCCTGAACTCTGACTGCACATTTGCAGATTCTCATTTCATGTTCCAAGATGGAGAGCTTTAGGGACGGGCCATGGTTTGATTTGTAATATACACAGGCCAGACCCTGTCATATTCAAGACTAGTGAAACAAGCCCTTCAGTGACCTCACCAATTCGTTTGTCTGCAACAAAAGAGAACCACTTGACTGATGCTGGTAATATTACTTTGATTATAATGGAATAAAAAAAGAAAGAAAAGGCTTCAAAGGTACTTCCTTTTTTGAAGTTTGATCTTGAATAAATCCAGCAGTGGATGTTTAAACCTCCTGTGAATTTTGCCATATCTACTGAAGATATTGTTCTCCATTTTGTGTAGGAATTGGCAAGAGCAGAGCTGGGAACTGACCTAGGATGCTAGTGCTCAAAGAGAACTACATGTACAACAGTGTCCAAATTAGCCACATAGTCAGACTTTAGAGAAATGGAAGGCAGAAGACAGAGTCTACATTAAATCGCTCCATTTAAAAAACCCAAAGATTTGAACTTGATAAACTAATGAAGGAAGCAGTACTTAATTTTTACAGAAGTTGAAAGTGAGATATTTACAAAGGTGATAGCAAATCAGATTTTCTGCTAGTAATAATAGTCCAAAAAAGGCAACATTATGGTTATGCATTGACAAAAACTATATGGAAGGTGGACTGTAATAAGAAGGGGATTTGGCTAAGATTGAGTAATAAAAATATTTGGATCCAATATATAGCAAGTCTTGGAATCTGTTTGCAAAGGCAGATGGTATATAGATCCATGGCAAGCAACAGATAACAGAAGCCAAGGAGGCTAGGCAACAGTTTGAAATCTGAACAGAAATGCAATTGTTTTGAGCTTATATTCCTATCCAGTTGGCTTTGACAATTCAGAAGGCTTGGATACATCTTTGACCTCAGCCTCATAATATGATTAAAAGTAATTTTGCCAGGCAGCCATTAATGAGAGAGTTTCCATATTTCAGATTATGGGTTGGATCTAATTACTTTACCAACAGAATCTTCTTTAATCTTCCTTCATTCCACAACCCCCATGCAGGGCCCATAATATCCAATGTAGACATTCTGGAGGTCTGTTTCCCTAGTCGAACAGCTGGCTGGAGTCAACCTTGTAGCTTTAATGCATTGAAGGTTTATCGATTCAATAACATTTTACTCTCTGTGTGCTGGTCACACCCTTCTGTGAGGAGCATTTGTCATAACAAATAACCTGTGTCATCCTAACAGGCTATATTTGTGGAAACTTCCATCTGGTGTTTCAGCAAGGAGGAAGCAGGTAAGAGATGGAATTAGCAAACTGGTGAATCTGTTGTGTAGTCATGCCCTCAACCCCAATCTGCAAACTGAAGTATATTCATAAGATGACACTTTGAGGCTCACATCCCACCATGTTGTTAAGCTATAACAACAAACCATAATGCAGAATGTCACATTACGCCCCCACGGAAAGTTACAACCTTCAGGCAAAAAGAATAAAGAAAAAATATATATAGGAGAGAAGAATTAGAGGATTAAACCTTTCTCTCCCCAGCTTAATGGCCAGCTATTTTTGATGTGTAGGCAGCACAATCCAAACATTACAAACCCTTTAAGGCAAAAAAACAAAACAAAACAAAAAAACCCAGTCAGTTTGCAAATCAAGCAAACAACGAACCCATAATTTACCACAGACACATCCGGCACTTACTGCAATAAAATCCTCAACAGTTAAAGATCACAGTGTGCCCATCTGTGAACACATTCAGCTTATTCCACAGGCCAGGATTGTTTATGCATAGAAGTCCGTGCAGAGCCAAGTTCATCTGAAAATTGCACAAGCTAAGAGAAGCCACTAGGACAGAGATGTTGATCTCCATCCCTTTTGACAGAAATAATGCATGTAGATGGCAGTGGTTCAGCATCCCTCACTGTGAGCAGACCCCCCCCCTTTTTAAATGGCAATTATTTCATCATTGTTTCTGAACAGCTGCAGTGGGAGGTATAAATGTGCTTTCCCAGCAATAGCCTATACTTTTAAAAATTGTTGGTAATTAGGGTGTGTTTTTTCCCAATTTAGGTCACCACAATGGTTGGAACAGTTAAACACTTCCTATGAAATGGCAGTTTGTTTCCTCTTTACAAATTGAGCCCCCCCCCCCTCTGTTTTATTTCCTTACGAAATATAGACATGGTCGAACCACAAAGGGTATATAAAGTAGTTTTCCTGGGATTGTAACATTGCCCAATGCAGGTTACAAAGCATGTTTTTGTATGCCCCACATTTACACAATGTTACTGGCAGGTGAGCTGGGCACGGAAAAAGGCAGGCTTCCAGCAAGCCCCATAAGCCAGCACCTCTCAGAATGGTGGGTTGAGGAAAAACAAAATTAAAAAAAAAACACACACAGCAATGTTGCAGATGTTGTTACATGGCTTCTGGGTAAAAAAGGATTATTTTGCAGTAAGCATCGCGTCCACGAGCTCTTGCCCAGCACAATTATTTAGGGTAATTCGACAGTCGACAGCCCTAACGGATAGGCCTCAAAATGATAGTAATTCAGTCATTAACTGTGAGACATTTGCAAGCTTTTTTTTTACAGTTAAGATCCTATCACTCTTCCAGGACCTTCCTGCCAAATTTGATGCAGTAAAAGGACTAGAGGCCCCCTGGCCATCTTTAGGTCCTATGCTGGACCACTTTGATCAGCTCTTCCAGGACAAAGTGGACAATGTTTTGAGAGCTGTGAAGCCTGCCACTTGTCTCTTGGACCATTGCCCATCCTGGCTTGTGAAAGCTAGTAAAGATGAGGTTCAGATGGGAGTAACATGTACCTGAGTATGAGAACATTCCCTGAGGCATTGAAAGAGGCAGTGGTGAAACCTTTCTTTTAAAAGCCACCTCTGAATCCTCTGTTTCCTCTCACTTTGGGGGTTTGCTCCGTCTGAATCACTCTCCCATCCAAGCCAAGAATGAAGATTGTCAGTTGTAAGGGTTTTTTTTTAAAAAATGCTAGTTGTTAATCCCTGCAAGAAATGGGGGGAATGGTGTCTCCCCACCCCCACTATTTGCAGGGATCAACAGCCAACATTTCCCCAATGTTAGCAGCTTGCACAATATCAATATAAGCAATATCAATATTACATTTAAAAGGCTACCCCCACCCCCACCTCTCAGCAATCTTATTCTTGGTTTGGACAGGGAGTGACTGGGAGTGGGGGCAGGCAAGCCATGCAATGGGCACCTCATTGAGTGTAAACAAGAAAACGTGAGGAGACCCCATTGTGAAGGTGGAGCATGGAACTGTGCGTGAAACCCTCCGTGCATAATGCATATAGTTAAGAACTATTGAAATTCAATTTTTAACACTCCCATGGTGGCTGCATGTTTCCTTGTTTGACTTATCCCAGCATTTATTACATTTAAAATACTGCCTTTCAAGATCCATTTTCAAAGAAGTACATCACTTCTGAAGTATTTTAGAGTTACGTATTTAAGGTATCTATAAAGTGCCACTTTGCATAGAAGACTGTTTCCTACAATAATCAAAATACACAGCACACTTTGTGAGGTCTGCATTAAATAAATCTCTGCTAAACACAATAAAGGGAGTACCTATCAAATTAGCATGTCATTCGGTCCGTTCTACACAGTACAAATAAAAGACATCTGTGGGACATCTTAAAAAGAGGAGACTGACTCCCTTCACTCCACATATCCAGCCAAGATAAGATGTCCAGAGGACATCTTGGAAAGAGGCAGCTTCCGGGCACTTTCTAGACAGCAAAAGTGTCAATGGGGCTGTTTCCCACCCAACCATATTGCTCTCTGGTCAGTTTCACCCTTAACTTGTGCCCAACATTTTGTGTACAGCTGAAGGGATTCTCCCTGCTGCCATTTTCTGAAGGTTGCCCCAGGATGTTTGTTCTGCAGGCTCCGATCCTGGGTGCCTTTTCAGCCCAAACAGTACATGGTTGTACTCAGCTGGTCCTGCCAACGACAGCTATATGCAGTTTTCCTATATATACATTTTTTTTAAAAAAAATTGAGGAGCTATCTTTATAGCTATACAAACACACATAAGAGAATCTTAGCCACTGAGAAGATGGGTCTGCCACACATTTGAAAGCATTGGGTTGACCTACCCTCTGTGGACTGACTGCCCAATGAGCAAAACATAAGATGCCTCCTGAGCTCTGCATTTCACACTGCCAGGCAGGAGATGTCTTGCAGGTAGCTCAGGGGGAAAAGTGCACTTTGAAATGTTGTTTTTTTTTTAAAAAAAAGGTGTCTTGAGCAGAAATAAGGTGTCCTAAGGACATCTTGGGGAAAAGGTTGTGCAGAGTGCCTTCCCAGAATGCATCCTCAGGATGTCTTGTTTCAGCAGAGACATATGTATGGAAAGTGTAGCCCAGTGCAAAATCTGAGTTTTCCGCCCCTCCTCCCCTATGGGCAGCCTTCCTCCATCACCCTGACCAAACAATGCTTTTTTGCACTAGGTATTGAAGTCAGTATATGGATGCAAGGGGAAGGAGGAGAGATGTTGGGGGGGGGGCGATTTTCTGCCCCCCATGTGACTAAATGGCCACAGTCTAGGGACATTTGACCCCATATGCCTCTTGGGAAGTACACCCCTGGTTGTGTGAAACAGACCTCAGTCATATACATATGCATATACATATGCAAAATCCGATCCCATTTTTGGATCAACTTATTTTACAACGTTCATCTTTCCTGAAGTTTTACAGAATCTGTTGACCTTATGGTTATTTCACGTACTCTATTAAGCCACTCTTCTATGGGATTTGTGTGATGAGCAAATGCCATCTTGGTAGCTGTGAACGAATTAAAACTGCACTGATCCCAAATCTGAACGATCGATACTTAATTTTTAAAGGGTGCTCTGAAACATTTGCCAACAAATGGCCACAATAGGAGAGTTCAATTAAAAAACAATTCATTTTCAGATAATTTATTTAAAGGTCCTTTCACCTTTTTTCTCACAGATGAAAAAATAAAATCCTGGTTACGCTCTGTGGCTTAAACCCATTAAATATCAGAGGAAATAAAAAGGCCTCACAATGCCTCCAAAACTCATCCAATGCCATTGATTAATCCTCCAGGGCTGGATCCACATTTTTTGAGGAGTGCAAAAATACAAAATGACCCCCCCACCCTCCCCAGTATATCATTTACTTTTTATTTTTTATTGTTTTTCAACATATATTAAACAAGCAAGAAAAAAGCAGAAGAAATAATAGAAAACAAACAAGATTACATCAAAGAAAAAGAAATCTACCCCTCATTATATTAAGTACATATTACATAATGGATCCCAATATAACATTTTCAATTTATCAGAGAGCCTTTGTAAGGTTTTGGCATCTTTATCATTTATTTACTCCTAAGCATTTTTACTAGATCTTTTTTATTATATCTTAATTGTTATTGAATTTCAGTCTTCAAATTCACGTTGGGACTCTTTAGTTTGGAGAGGAGGCATCTGAGGGGGGATATGATTGAAGTCTATAAAATTATGCATGGGGTAGAAAATTTTTCTCTCTTTCTCACAATACTAGAACCAGGGGGCATTCACTGAAAATGCTGGGGGGAAGAATTAGGACTAATAAAAGGAAACACTTCTTCACACAACATGTGATTGGTGTTTGGAATATGCTGGCACAGGAGGTGGTGATGGCCACTAACCTGGATAGCTTTAAAAAGGGCTTGGACAGATTTATGGAGGAGAAGTCGATCTATGGCTACCAATCTTGATCCTCTTTGATCTCAGATTGCAAATGCCTTAGCAGACCAGGTGCTCAGGAGCAGCAGCAGCAGAAGGCCATTGCTTTCACATCCTGCATGTGAGCTCCCAAAGGCACCTGGTGGGCCACTGCGAGTAGCAGAGTGCTGGACTAGATGGACTCTGGTCTGATCCAGCAGGCTAGTTCTTATGTTCTTATGTTCTTTACACACACGCACGCACGCACGCACGCACACACGCATGCACGTATATACACATATATAATCAATGCATATAATCAAGAACTCCTTTAAATGATAGAATAAATTATGTAGACCTCTATGAACTGTTAATGAATAAAAACACTTTTACATTTCCTCAACCTTTCTGCACACATAAAAACCCAACCTTTTTAAATCTAGCCTTTTCCCAGGCATTTTTTATTTAAATACAGCACATATAAATTTGACATGGGAAACACCAAACACACGTCAAACTCTTTTGCAGTCTGATAATACAGCCCAAGAAAAACTTTACATTTAAGTTAAGTTGCTCGATGTTGAGATGACCATCCTGAAGCTACTGTACTTCAGTCACTAAAAAGGTCTCACTGAAAAAGGCAGTAATGTTTAAAAAAACAGTAGAAAAGAGGAAGACCCACCATGAAATGGATTGACTCAAAGGAAGTCACAGCCCACAGTTTGCATAACCTTAGCAAGGCTGTTAATGAGACAATGTTTGGGAGGCCATGGATTCATAAGTCAGAAGTTACCTGATGGCACATCACATGTGAACAGGTCTTCTGTTCTTGTCCCCTCTCCTTTCCAAGGTGTAAAATCACGGAAATTAGTGAGTCCAAGGAAGATTACCTGGGAGGGGGGAGTCTATGTCTCCCACTGAATAGAGATTGCCACTTTTGAAGATTTCCTCAAGAATCTCTGGAAACTCTATGGTAAAACTATAGAGTTTCCGGCAATTGATATAGTTATCTTCACCACGTCAGAACATTCCCCAGAAGTGGCATCATCATGCTGGCAATGCTGCCCTCCCACACCTTGTCCCTACTCCTGCCCCTCCACCCAGGGACAACAGCATTCCTGAAAGATGGTGGTCTAGCCTTTATCTGAACATCTCTGAAGTCCTCTACAGAAAACTGGAACCAGTGCTGAATTTATCTTACTGTAAGAAGCTTTCTCTTAATAATGTTCAGGCAAAATTAAGCCTCCTAGTTTTGCCCTTGGAAGCTGCAGAGAATAATTCTTGTCCCTTTCTATTTCTAATCTAATGGTTATAGTCATGTGAACTGTCCCTGTACAGATCATGGTCCTTAAATAAAGTGAAAAAAATCCAATTCAGTCTTGAGCAAGTTCTACTGTGGCATTTTGTTAATCCCACTTACTTTCCTTTCTTGTAAAGAATCAGAACGCTCATGCGATGGCCCAGTGAACATGGCCTCAAACCATTAAAAATTTGCAATGATAAAGGGCATTAAAATTCAAGACCAGATCTGAAAGCTGAAGCTATTCAAAACAGACAATTTTCTCCCTTTAGATTATAGACCTTTTTTTTTTCCTGGTAAAGAATCTGCCCTACTAGTTCAGCCATCTCAGGACAAGGAGGCTGGTTTGTTGAGAGTATCCAATTGGAATCATGCTGGCCTCTACTGGGTGCTCATAGAAAGCCCAAACCATTTCCCCAGTTGATCCATTTATAAAATTACTGTAATAATACAGCCATCCTGACAGCAGCCCAGGAACATTCTTTCACATGTTAGAGTGGTTTCTAAGCAACAGAAACATCTTTGCTAGAAACGAAAAAAGAGTGGTAGAATTTAAAGGCAGAGGTTGGCAGATTTCCATTGATGATGACTGGAAGCAGAAGACAGAATGTGATAGTGTAAAATTAAGCCCCATTTCACCTTGAGTAACTTGATTGATTTTCTCAGGTGGTAAAGGGTTATGTTGACAGCTGAAATAAAAGCTTAGCACACACGACAGTGGAAAATCAGGGCATCCGGACATACTCATGATGGAATGCTCATGACAGCGCTGCAACCTGTGGGAGGGTTAGGAGAAGGGACAAGGTGTGGCAAGTTTGTTATGTCACTTCCAGGGAAAGCCCAGAAGTGATGTAGGGTGTCTATGGTAAAAACACCAAGAAGAATCAGTTATAGTAAACAAATGTCAACCTAATAAAAACTACAACTGGCTTCGCAGTGTGCTAACTATTTGTGAACACAGTACTGCAACAGTTTTAACCATATACAACGACAATGATGCAAAGGATACAAAGATAATAGAACCTCACATACAGTGATTTTAACACATCAACTTCATGAACTGAGGAAATGTATATGCAAGCATCTGATGTAGACAATTTTAATTTTTCTAAGCAGAATCAGATTGCTCCAAGCACACCAACCCTAACTAGATCTCCCTTCCTTTTTTATTTTGGAGAAGTTTTCACAGAATTGTGAACAATCTATTGGGCAGTTGAGGGGCACAATTTAATTTGGATCTTGAACAAGATTTTCAGGTCTCCCACAATGGTGGGACTTCTGTTGGCATGATGCAATTCCTGCCAGTGCTCAAAGTGGCAAAGAAGAATAAACAAAAAAAAAACCCCACCATTGGACTCATGACATGACATCACTTCCAGGAAAAGAAACATAAGTTATATTGTATCCACGCCTCTCATGAATATTTCAAAAATCTATGGTTTCATCATAAAGTTTCCAGTGATTCCTAGAGAGGCATGACATGACATCCAGGTCTACCCTATAGAGATATAATGCCCTTGCTGATGGGGACCCCTCCCCATGTTTCCTTCCCTGGACTCCTGCTGGTTGCCAGACCTGGCACTCTAGCATACAAAATAAACAAGCATTTTATCTTTGAGTGAAAGGTAGTGGAAAGAAAGTAGCTTTCTTACTTATTAACAGGATGAGGGATGGATTTGGTTTAGGTATGGACATTCACCCTTCAGTCCTGCTCAGTAGACAGCACATAGGAGACTCCTGTAGGTTCAATAGCAGGCCTCTTATTGCTTCCAACTGAAAGAGGACAGTTACAAACCTGGTTAGTTTGTGTTCTGAAACCTGGCTAAGATGGTAGTGGGAATTCGACCGGGGTGGTCGTCCCTCAAACCTGGTTATTTGTGTTCTGAAACCTGGCTAAGATGGTAGTGGGGATTCGACCACTCACAACAAATGCCAGTTCCACATTGGGGATACCTAGGGATATTTTGGGATGGAGCCTGAGGAGGGAGGAAAGATTGGAGAGATTCCAGGGGGTATAATGTCATAGAGTCTACCTTCCAAAGAAGCCATTTTCTCCAGGTGAACTGATCTTGGTTGCCTGGAAATCAGTTGTAATAGCAGGAAATCTCCAGCTACCACCTGGAATTCAGCAACCTGACTTGGAAGGTAGGTGTGGTAGACAGATTTCTGAAAGAGCTGTGACTAGCCTAAGGTCACTCAGCAGGCTTCATGGGGAGGATTAGCGAGTGTAATGGTTAAGAGCAGGTTGATTCTAATCTAGAGAACCAGGTTTGATTCCCCACTCCTCCACCTTAGTGGCAGAGGCTTATCTGGTGAACCAGATGTGTTTCTGCACTCCTACCTTCTTGCTGAGTGACCTTGGGCTAGTCACAGTTCTTTGGAGCTCTGTCAGCCCCATCTACCTCTCAAGGTGTCTGTTGTGGGGAGGGAAGGGAAAGGAGCTTATAGGCTACCTTGAGTCTCCTTACAGGAAAGAAAGGTGGGATATAAATCCAAAATCTTCTTTTTCTTCTAGGGAACCAAACCCGATTCTCCAGATTAGAGTCTGCCACCCTTAACCACTCTACCACTCTGGCTCATGTATTAATATATATTTAATACATACATACTGTATATACTCGCATATAAGCTGAGTTTTTCAGCCCTGTTTTAAGGCTGAAAAATGCCCCCTCGGCTTATACACGAGTCCTGCTTACCAGGGGGAGTCACTACCCAAATAAGGAGCTCCCTCTGCCTCCCCGCTTCCCACCTTCGGCTTATATGCGAGTCAATAGGTTTCCCCAGGTTTTGCTAGTAAAATTAGGTGCCTCGGCTTATACACGAGTGGGCTTATACATGAGTTTATACGGTATATCACAAATTGCATTTTTTCTACATGATTTAATATGGGGAAGTACAACATTTATATGTCTTCAATAAATATGTCTTTTTGGTTAAAATATTAGGAACAAGGTATTTACAATAGGATAAATTAATATAATTCATTCTCAGTCTAAGAAACTAGATAGAGTCAGTTCGTGGGCTAATCTTCTAGAATTAACTCAAGGTGTGGTACCAGATGGCAGAAACATCAAGAACACAGTACCCAGCTGTTCGCAAATGTATTTTTATATCTACTGTTTCTGGAATATTAATTATAAAAATAATTAGATAAAGTAAATGCCAAAAGTGTTCAGGCAGAGTTACAATCGATGGGTGAGACCAGAGTACATCTGTGTTCTCACCAAGCTACTCAAAATTTTATTTATAAAAACCATCCAGCTTCCCTCCTTTACAAAACTGTAAGGATGCCCACAAAACCCAGAGAGACTTCAAACATCTCAACACAATGCATTTTGCACATTTCTGCCTTCCTTGTCCTTAAACCAGAATTGTGTCCTAAGAAAGGACAGCGGTGGTCATTTTATTTTATTTTTAATCAGTTTTGAACAGCATTCTGTATTATTCTTCTCCCCTTGAGAGTGAGTGCAAAGGTTGGATTTGCATCTGTCAATCTGGAGTCTTCGACAGCTGCTAAGGTTTCCAGCTCTTAGATTATATAAATCTGGCAAGGAATAGGGCCCAGTACAGGGCCCACCTCACCAAGGAATGGACCAGTGGGGTCGAGGGCCAGAACCAATATACACAGGGTCAGAGCTACAGAGGCTGAGGACAGAACAAACCAGGGGGAAAAGCAGATTCAGCAGAAAATACTAATATACAGTGCATGAACAGAATAAACAGTATTCATTACAGGCCCTCTGGGTCGGAGGAACCAAGGCATACCCGGTTCATTCAGAATAGTCCTTTCATGCTGACAAAAAAATAGCTTAGCAGGAGAGGAACAGCAATGTAACACAAGTCAAAAGGGAGGCAACCTAGAAGACTAATATATCTTCTCTGAAGGCTGTGATTCAAAGACTCTTGCTATGCAACCAAAGGGTTCCATGTAAATCAAACTCATGAAGCTGCCTTGTACTGAATCAGACCAATGGTCCATCAATGTCAATTCACTCAAACTGACAGCAGCTGTCTGGGGTCTTGGAGAGAGGTCTTTCACATCATCTACTGCCAGATCCTTTTAACTGGAGGTGCTGAGGATTGAACCTGGGACCTGAGGCTGGCCCCTTCCCTCCACACATGCAGGGGTACTATTGTGCTCTTTTACAAGCAGAACTTTTAACATGTGCTCAGGGAATCCCACTCCTAAATGGAGTACTGTTCATGGTTGACACAGACATTCCTGTACTCAAAAAAAGTCCTCACTTCCATGGATCTCTGTTTCCCTGATTCCTTTTTGTTTTAAATCTCTGCCTTTAATAACATATATCTCATAAAACCACAGTCCTCAAATTCCTAGCCTTTAACATAATCTAGTTCATAGAAACCACAATCTTCAAATTCCTTCTTTCGTAACCTCCTAGGCACAGACTGCTGTTGCAAGCAGTTTGAGAATTGCTGTGGCAACATGGCCAGTAATAGCATGAAGATCAAATATTATATGCTTAAGCAAAACCATAATGCTGGGTTCCTAGCTGTATGGGAGGGGAGGTTAGTTTGAGCTTTTCTTTCTATAAAAAGAAATCACAATTATGGCATACCAGCAGTGGCCCAATCAGCATGTTATATTATTGTGGGCATTTATCTCCTAGTTTCTCCTAATCAGGTAGGAAGATCCAGGAGGTCAAAAAATAACTGGCCCTGACTTCAATGGCCCAGGCTAGCCCAGTTTCATCAGTTCCCAGAAGCTAAGCAGAGTAAGCCCTGGTTAATATTTGGATAGGAGACTACCAAAAAATACCAGGGTTGCTATGTAGAGATAGGCAAGAGCAAACCACTTCTTTTAGCCTTAAAAATCCATAAGTTGACTGTGACTTGATGGAACTCCATGCACATGCAAAAGGATAACCATACCATGATATCTAACAATGGTGGTTTCCGCACGGGGAAACAACAGCGCTTCAGGGACGGGGAAAAAAACGGTCCCTGGGGCACTGTTTGCACAGGAGGTGCTGCTGCATTGCAGCAGCGCTGTCCTGGTTCCCTGAAGTGGTGCAAAGACGCCACTTCTGAAACTCGCTCGGGGGGCCAGTTTTATGGAATACACCGGTTGCACCCGTTGCCAAGCGAATAGCAGCGGGCAGATGCCGGCGTATTCCCATGGCACTCCTGAACAGCTGCCTACTTTTTTCCTGCCTTTTGTTGCTCTGAGGAGGGAAGGGGACACACCTTCTTGCCTCCGTCACTTCAGCCATCACTCTGGCCAGGAGGCGTGTCCCGTTCCCTCCTGAGAGCGACGAAAGGCAGGGAAAAGGTAGGCCGCTGTTCGGGGGGCTGCGTGGCTGTGCGGAACATTCTCCGCCAGCTGCGCAGCCTGTGGGGCTGTTCGTGCGAACGGCCCCAGGGCTTGCATCAGCATCAATCATGCCGATGCAAGCCCGCAAGCCTGCATGTGCGGAAACCACCAATGTGAGGATCCACCTTGAACAAGGAATGTGTGCATCTAACAGCCTGTCTCTGAGAAACATCTGACACACAAACAGAACTAATCTCATTAAAGAGTGTTTTAGTAGAAACTCCCTTTCAACCCCCTATCACAGCATGACAGGCAGGGGACAATTACATACTGGTGGCTGCAAAGCCAGAATAAATTATGCATACTTTTCAAAGGCTGGGGACTCTTTTCCTAACTCAACTACCTGCTAGCAGGTTATACTATGAGGAATACAAGCACTCATTTGCTTGATTAAATAGGACACTTACAGCATGACAAAATGAATTAATTGCTGGCCAAGCCCTTTCTGAACTTCATGAAGTACTTCGTGTAGAAGTTTAGACTGCCTGCCAAGCAATTAGTTCCAGAACATAAAATGGATAAAAATAAATGCAAAGGACATGTATATGACCTAAATTTGAAAGCCTGGAGAAGCTGATGTCTTTGAATGCTTTGATAACTGGTTATTCGTGTTTGATGCTTGGTAGTGATGATGCAATTAGAAACATGCCCCAAAACCAAAGTTTGATCACAGTGTCTATATTTTCTCCTAAACCGAGCATACTCTATAATTTGGATTGTAAATACATGACTGGCACTATCTTAAGTCTGCAGAGTTGGTGGCAATCACATGCCATAATATTGTAAGAGCATTTTCCTGAGAATAAACCCTACAGATGGAGGAGGAGGAGTTTGGATTTCTACCATGCTTTTCTCAACAGTAAGGACTCCCCAAGCAGCTTACAAACTCCTTCCCTTTCTGTCCCCCCAACAGACAAGTTGTGAGGTAGGTGGGGGTGTGAGAGTTCCAAAGAACTGTGACTAGCCCAACACTGCCCAGTAGGCTTCCTGTGTATGAGCATGGAAACAAACCCATTTCACCAGATTAAAGTCTGCTGCTGATGTGGAGGAGTGGGGAATCAAACCTGGTTCTCCAGATTACAGTTCACTGCACTTAATCACTACACCACACTGGCTGAACATATCTGAGTAAGATTCCGAGTAGACCTATTAGGTTTGGATTCACATCAAGTAGCTGCCATAGACTCAGAATGTACTTGTTGAGTGGACAGTTAGCCACTAATTGAAATC
Source organism: Sphaerodactylus townsendi (assembly GCF_021028975.2). NCBI lineage: Eukaryota > Metazoa > Chordata > Lepidosauria > Squamata > Sphaerodactylidae > Sphaerodactylus > Sphaerodactylus townsendi. Next base: position 1,570,291 of record NC_059438.1, read on the forward strand.
AGGGTTGAGTGCGTTCCCCATTTCTTTTTACATTCATTTATATCACACAAGAGGAGGTTCCTACGTTCCAGCAGCCCTGAAACTGTTTAAAGTAAAAACAATGCCACAACTAATCTATGGATCCTTTCTAGGATCTTCCTCCTCCTCATTCGCTCCATTAGAAAGAGTGCAATCCAAGTTTTTAAGATCATTAGTTCAGGTTCCAAAAAATGTTTCCAACTCATGGATTAGGCTTGAAACCGGGATGCTAAAAGTTGAAGCTCTAATCAGCCTATCATCAATCAAAAAATGGCTTGGCTGCATTCATAACCCACAAGGCCTTCTCCCATTGGTCCTTCAGGATAATTTTCAGTCCAGCTGGCATAAGAAAGTCCAAACCACCGTACAACAGATGGGACTCTCCATACAAGCTCCTAATAGCCATAGGGAGCTGATAGGGACCCCGTTTGCAGGTCAAGCAGAGGAATTTTGATGATATTGAGAAGAGACAAACAGATCTCCTAAAAACACCTAAAGTACATTGCACGGAACACCTAAGATGGCAAGTAACAACAGCACCATATCTGTTTTTTCCTTGAAAACAGCAAACACAAGAAGAAGCTTTCATTGTATTAGATGTAATTCTCTTCCCTCCTCGGGCTGTTAAGAGGGGAAATACAAAGAAAATCCCTTATGAAAGAGGCTCTGCCCCTGCCCTCCTAGGTGAAATAGATACATTAGAACACATGTTATTTAGATGTCCCACTTTTGAAAAGCCCCGAAAGGAAATCCTCAGCCCAGCCATGACAGGTCTAATAGGCCTAAACTACAAAGATGTACTGGCCTACATATTGACAGGTAGGGACCAGAAAATTACACGGGCAACGGCCCGTTTTTGTTCTTTAATCTACAAACACAATAAGAGACATCTGCTGGTTGAATAGTTTAGGGAGGGAAAGACTGAAGAAACTGTGATCCTTAGAAGATATGGTCGGAGGCCGGAGTTTTCTAGTAATGTCACTATAGGTTTTAGCAAGATTGCACAGGCACTTTACAAGTGTAGTTATATTAACTTTTTAATCTTTTGACATAATCAAATGTATTTTATCTACTACTTGCTTTTTCGCGAGTTGACCTTTTAGTAAACAGTCACCGACTGTGTATAAGTGCACTTCTCAGTTTGTATTACTATGTGCTGGTCTTTGACTGCAATAAAGAATTTGATTGATTGACATTCATTTATATTTTGCCAGCTGTTTTGGATCCCCTTTTTGCTGTTAGTTGTGTACATTAATTTGTCTTACAAACTCATGTTTATGGTATTCATGTGTACACTGGGCATCATTTATAGGCCGGTTTATTGACTAAAGTGTTGGGGGGAAATGTATGTTATTGCAAGGATTCAGTGAAAGAGAACCAAATGGCATGAGAAGTCTGAGAACCACAGGACCAACACTCAAGAGAAACAAAATGAAAATGGCAAGAAAGTCTCCAGCTGTGGTGTCCCCTAGCCACATGGATCCACCCTTTAGCCCACCACCCACTTCCTTGTTCTGTGCCTACTGGTGGAACGGATGTTGGGTGGGCAAGAAAAGCCAGGAGGAGCAAGAAAACCCAAGGAAAGCAAAACACATGCTAATTCCTTTGACTTTCCCTGTGAAGTGGGGATGGGGCAGAGGTGTCGTGCTTTACCAAGTTTTGGAAACCCCAACGAGAGTCTTATCTAAAGCACAGTGAGTTCTGAAGAGGCTAAAATGTGTGTGTTGGAGAAAATCAATCCCAAAGGGAATGAACGCTCACTGCAAAACAGTCCACAAGTGCGTGAATGACCACAACAAGGCAGTTGCAAAACACTGGAATCAAAGATTAAAAAGGCACTGAGAGCTATCCTTTGGACCAGAAGAAGTGGCAGTGATTAATTTCGGGAATCAGCCAGCAACAGCACACTTTCCTCAACAGAAGTCCCCCAGAAAAGAAATATATTCTATCGAGTTTATGAAAAATGTAAAAAAAGAACTTTAACAGAAAGGAAAATGTCAAGCTACTATAATAACATTTCCCGACGTTGTGTCTTTATCAGCTTTTTGAGACAATAACTGAGTGGTTGCAATCTGGCTCTTGGATCTAAACACGCCTGGTGAGTAGGATAAAGTGCAGCTGTGCTTTGGCTGTCAAAGATTCAGACTGTTCCTGAGAAGGCAAAAAAGCAAAAATGTCAACTCTTTAGCAGGGATGTTCGCACAGATCTTGACATTTGGGTTAGCAAGTATAACCTTCAGATCAGGGTTTCTTTTAGGTGCCCGGTGCAAACAGACACAAGAAGAGAGACGCTGAAGATTTCCACAGCATTGTAACATTTCTGTCATCTTATTAAACTGAGCTCCTGTCTCTGAGGTCTGTTTAGGCAGCTAAAGACCCCAGTGAGACACAGGGTGGAAGTGTAAAAGAAACAAATCTGTATTTTGTAGCAAAGCTATTTTGTTGATTCTGATCTTGAGGCAATTTTATTTTTGGTGGATATAATATATATATGGCAGGGCCAGGTTTATGAAAGGGGTATCCAAGCAGGCTTATTTCTGGAAGGCCCAAATTTTAATCATGTTCATGGGTAGACAAAGCTACTGTCATCAATTCATTTATGGTTTGCTTTCCTGCTGAGACTCAAGGTAGATTACAAATGAGAGTAGCACAATGAAAGCAGCACAAGAAGAACAGTAGAAAACATACAACTGATGAATAAAATTGGGCTACAAAATCAGAGAACATGGCACTACATGATACACAGAACTAAACTTAAATACTCATATGAAGCGGCCTTATAATGAATCAGACCATTCGTTCATTGAGGTCAATATAATCTACTCACCCTGTAAGAGGTTCTCCATGGTCTTGGGTGGAGATTGTTCACATTGTCTACCTGATTCCTTTAAGTGGAGATTCTGGGGATCCAACCTAGGTTTGTTCATGGTTTTACATGAAAACGTACTTCTTGCAAAATTCCTGAAAATCACATTTGGATGAAAAACTTAAAAAAGGAAAAGGAAGTTTAGATCCCACCAGCCTTTTAACTGGTAAAAAAAGGGAAAGGGTAGCAAAACCTTTTGGGCCATCAAAAAGACTATGCTAAGGATTATGTGAGGCTAGTAGTGAGAAGGGAAATTGGGTGAAATGGAGCAGAAAAACTTGTTGGTTACAGCCCATCATTTCTACTTTAAATGCAGTAGCAATCTAAACATTCAATATTTCTGGACAGTGAGCCTGGACTGCAATGGTAACCATTTGGCTATGTCCTGTATTGGAGACAGAAGCTAACAGAAAGTGAATCACATTGTCTTTATGGAATACTTGAGAAATGCCAAATTAGCAAAGGAATTCAGAAGCCATTTGGGCAGCAAGACAACTCCCACTGTTTCCGAATGTTGATCAATCAGCAGTTTCTCCCTTTTAAGTCAAACCATTAAAAATTAGTGTGCAGAAGTGGTTTGGGCTTAATCTGTATATCTTCAAATTGCTGGTTCTGTTTTAGCTTAAACACTATTTTTAAATGTTTCCAATAACTAATCTGGCCTGTTTTGTTATGTTTCATGTTAGCATCCTGAACAACATCCAATCTTCTCAATGAGGCGGGCCTGCCCAGTTCACAAACCACCAAGCCAAATGCAACCTGACTGTAAAAACTGTGGCTTGCCAAGTGCTTGGTAACGTCTCCCTCTTCCTTGTTTTGACAGCCTTCAGAACAGAAGGGCAGTATAGCCTTCCCCAGACCACACAAAGGGATAGTAGATTGCTTGGACTTCGTAGAAGCTGTGTTCTGCGTTGCTAACCAAAATCACTACAGGTACAATGTTTCTGCTACATTTAGCATGTACTCATGCACAGATATGGTGATATCAGCTGGACTTATTTTTTTTCCAAGAATGATGCAATGCCTGAATCCAGGTGCTTTCATAATACAGAGGGCCAGCTCCATTTGACATGGTAATCAATAGCTGAGTAGGCCTAAAAGTGACATCCAAAAATACAGACATGGAATCACTATTATTTCAGATAGAGGTCTTTCATTCTATCTCACACACATACAGGATACATCCTGTATTACTATGCTACACATAGAGGCATATACATGGAAAACAACACCTAGGACAGTGATGGCAAACCTTTTCAAGACCGAGTGCCCAAATTGCAATCCAAAACCCACTTATTTATCGCAAAGAGCCAACAGGGCAATTTAACCTGAATACTGAGGTTTTAGTTTAGAAAAAACGGTTGGCTCCGAGGCGTGCGTTACTCGGGAGTAAGCTTGGTGTTAGTCAATGGCTTTGCAACTCTTCCAACGGGTGAATCACGACCCTCAGAAGCAAGCCCCATTGCCAGCAACCGAGGCACCTGTTGGTAATACTTTACTCCCAGGCAAAGAATCACGCTTTAATTCTTCGCATGAAAATCAGTGGTGTTTAACAGCACTTAACAGGGTTACCTACTTCCCCAAAACTAGGTAGTATTGTTTAATGCTAACAATTGAGCCCAGCGGCCCAGGCCAGCCTAGATGTGGGGGTGGAGGTGACTCTGCTTGTGTGTGTCCAAAGAGAGGGCTCTGAGTGCCACCTCTGGCACCCGTGCCATAGGTTCGCCACCACTGACCTAGGACAAGTACTGAAAACCATCTCCTCCCTCCCTCATCTGTATCCAGTGTCGAATTGTGCATGCAGCCTCCAAAATCCACGTGGACCTCAGAGGCAGAGTCCCCAGCTACTTATCCCCACTTCCCACGACATTATATTCCCAAGTTTTGTTCTCTCCTAGGAATAGAATGTGGACTAGGAAGAATGCTAAAAATATATATTACCATCAGCTTAACAACACAGAGAAGAAGAAAAATATTCTAAAAGCCTAGACCATATCTTCCTACAGTCTTTTTCTTGGTCTTGTAGAGAATGCACAAGCTAGGCTGTTGAGAGAAATAAAACAGGATGGGGCAGACTTATTTGAAGACTGGAACTGTGCAAAGCCCCCCCCCCCCCCGGTTTATATAGCATCTTGCAACCATTATATTTGCACTGTGCAGAATTCACCGAAGAAAACCAAATCCTGCACTCTGAATAAATAAAGAAGGAGAGTTGGTTTTTATACCATGCTTTTGTCAACTGTAAGGAGTCTCAAAGCAGCTTACAATGAATTGCCTTCCCTTCCCTTCCTCTCTCCACAACACACAACTTGTGAAGTAGGTGGGACTTAGAAAGTTCTGAGAGAACTGTGACTAGTCCAAGGTCACTCAGAAGGCTTCATGTGGAGGCCTGGGGAATGAAACCTGATTCTCCAGATTAGAGTCTGCCACTCTTAATATTAATCTTATGCACTAGAAGTATTCATAGTTCGTTCGTTCGTTTCGTTTGTTCTAAGAACAGGAACCTCTTCATAACCTGAAAAATACAGGAGCTGTAACTCTTTCACACCTGTCCTGCATGCTCAACAAAATGGGAATACGTGTACATGAGAGCAGGATTGACTAGTATAAAGACAACAGGTAGGGAATATTGCAACATGGCTGCACCCACAAATTGTTGGTTATTGTACTAAAATTTTACACAAAGGTTTCACCCTTGATCCAAGTGCCTTTGGCAACTGATTCAGTAGTGTGGGGATGATGGTCACTAAGCAAGTATGACACTATTTCCTTGTCTGATCTCACTGAAAATTTCTTCAAGATGGCCTCGAGAAAAAGCAACCGATAGCCTGCCAAATCTTTACAATGAAGGAGCCCGTGTTCAGTTGTTTCGGGTAGGCCCGCTGCGCAGGAACAAGTCCTGTTCTCCTGTGGGATGCCATGATATCTGCCTCTTGTTTGGGCAGTCGGTAGCACATTAAGCCGAAGCAAGCATAAAATATCTACGGAGATGTGGATTGATTAAATTACTCAGATATTTAGGCATGAAACCCGGCAATGGTGGTGAAATGCCATAAAATGTGGGAGAACAAGTTCTGCAGGCTCCAGCTGTGAGAAGCTGCCCTTCAATGTCAAGAGTCACGTTGTTTCAAAACTCCAGCCTGTCTTTCATCCATCAGTAGGAGTTGGTCAAAAGATACACCTATGTTGTTTATTTGATTGATAATTTTGGTGTGCCGGGTGGAGTGGAGTAGTGGCGTCAGCTTAACAGAAGATATGTCAGACTGCCCGGGAGGGCTCTAAAATGAAGGCGAAGCCAGTATTTAAACAAAGAAAGCCAAACCCGGGAAAAGATCGTCTTGGCTCCGGTTTCTAAACAAAGAACTTGATACGTGACTGAGTTTGGAAGACCCAATAAACGACGAAAAAACAAAGATTGAACACTCTCTAATTTCTCAGCGGTTTTTGCTCCCCAGATAGGAGCTCCGTAAAGTAATTGTGGCAGTAGTTTTAACTGAAAAGCTTCCATTGCGGCAGGAAAAAATTGACCGCCTCTGGTGTGAAAAAATCTGGATATAGGTTATTGTACCAGTTTGCCCACAAAGGACAAACCCAACTGTGAATGATTAACGCAATGATAGCACAATAGGCAATTCTACTGAGAGACAACTGTATTCAGAATTCACTACAAAAAGTTATAAGGGAAACAGATATAAGGCATGCTGGCACTAGCTCCAAAGAGGTGTATAGAAGGCTGGGGGTTTGATTCAGAGCTCCAGTGTGCTACTTAGAATCCCAGAATTTACTACTGAAGACATAGAAGCAATGAAAATGTGGTCCCAGTTGTACAGATTTGGCAGAGATCTCAGTGTTTCATAAAACACCATCCAGTGATTCTGTAGCACTTGGATGATGTGGGAGTCCTTTGGATAGACTTCTCACAGGAACAAGTTAAAAAAATTGATGACGACACCAAGTTTTCATTATATACAATGCAATGCACACAGTGCAATCATTTTATCCCATTTAGGAAAAAAAATGGAAAGAAACCCCCAAACAAGGCTTTTCTCTTCATGCAATGCTAACCATGGAGTTTATGGACTTAATTCAAAAGTGACATAAGCTTACAAAACCTACCAGCTGATCCTACCAGACACTGAATCATCCAAAAAAAAAATCATTCAATGCCGCAAAGCCTTTCATCATCATATTAAGGGGAAACATCTGAGAAAATTCATGACAAACTCAACTCTGATGGCCAATAATTCAGCAAAACACAGGGCCAAACCAAATAAAAATGAGCAAAAGGAAATTCAGTTCATCTATCTTTATGCAAACATAAAAGGCTTTAAAAGATCCAGCTGTTTTTAGTAGTGCTTAACGTTTTCAGACTAATCAAAATGCCATCCCAATTTTTTTTTTTAAAAAAAAACCAATTTCTCATACCTGGACATCTACCATCTTTCTTGAAGGTACTCAAGAAATTTCTGGTAAAGTCGAAAAAGTCGATACACATTAGCTTTATTCAGCTTTATGGAATTTGTTTTCAGTATTTGTAACATGAACCCAAAATTTACTGGTTCTTCCCACCATGGTTTCTCAAATCCATGCATGCTCAACAATATGGGAATATGTGTATGTGAGAGCAGGATTGACTCGTATAAAGACAAAAGGTAGGAGACATTGCAGCATGGCTGCACCCACGAATTGTTGGTTATTGTATTAGTTTGCTATGGCAAGCATTCATCTTGCCCGCAAAGGACAAACCCACGTGGACTTGAGAAGCTGCAGCAAGGAGAACTTCAACTAAATCCCTGCTGCTTCCCAAGTCCACGAGACGTGAGAAGTGGCCGTGGTGGGGAGAACTGAATGTTCAGCTCAGCCATGAGCATTCGGTTCTCCCCACCCCAGCTGGCACTTCCCAAGTCCACATTCAGCCATGCAAGGGCATAATGTACTAGATAAACAAAATGAATTACAATATGAAGACTTATGAAATTAATAATAGAATACAATATACAATCACGTGTAAAGAAGGGGGAGTTGAATCACTCCAAAGATTGCAGTGCATACATCTAAGAAATCCATGAGACATTCCCCGCCTCTTTAAAATAACCTTTCAGAACAATCCCAAGGGATATATTGAGAGAAATCCTAAACATGTTTACCATAGGGCTGCCAAGCTCCTTGTGGAGGAGAGGAATTCCCTCATCAGGCCCCATTGTTTGTCACCACTTTGAGCAAAGGGGAAGAGGAGGGAAAAAAAATCTCAACAACAGAAATTCTTACCAGAGGGTTTCTCTAGGAATCCCTGTAAATCCTATGGTTTTACAATAGAGTTGCTGGCGATTCCTAGAACTACTGTTTGGTTGATTTTGTACTTTCTGAATGCTCCATGGCTTAGCCGGGGAGCATACCTGCTGTGGGGCTTCTCACCCTGTTTGTAGTTCCCCACTACTGCCAGGTTCTGTCCTTCGCTCAAGTCAGGACTGGCGAGGGAAGCCCCAAATGGTTCCTCACAAGCCCGGGGCTTTCCCATAAGCACCACTTAAGCACCACAAACTCTTCCACAGTCTTTTTCACACATGTGTGGGAAGCTTCCATTTCCTGTGTTCAGATTGGCTGAATCTGTGCAAAACTCCTTCGTAGCAAAGAGACATTTCAAAAGGACCTAAACCTTTGCAGTTCAGGAAATTCATGGAGCAAAGCCAATGCTGCAGGGTGGCTCTGGAGCAGAAATACGGCAGCCATGCTGCAGCACCGGGAGCTGTGCAAAACTCTCAATTGCATCAGGGCATTCCCCTTGTCAGCAGAGGGGCAATTTTGGCCTCTATCAATTCCCATGTTTTTTTTTACTGGAAGTGACACAGTACCATTTGTAACACTGCAGCCTGCCACAATCGACACACAACCTCCCACCTTAGTATACTCAGAAGCCAATCTATTCATATATCCTAATAATTTTAAGTTTTACATAATCTACCCTTTTTCACATGATTATATTGTTCTTTGCAAAAGTGAAGGCACTCAAGCCATTTAAAATGTCTCCGTTAATTCTGCTCTCTCTCTCTCTCTCTCTCTCTCTCTCTCTCATTCCCCAGCTGTTTGCACCTTTGAACCAGCTTAGCTCCCACAGTATCCTTGGAAACCTCAGAACCTTGACAGGTTCAATTATGAAGCTTTCTATGTTTAATAACTGACAATTGACTTATCGCATTCCACAAAAATCAATCTGTCATTTCGGAGCTTTCAGCCAGCAGTGGAGGCTCAAGAAAGGCTTCTTAGATCTAAGAAGCTTTTGAAACGTAAAAGCCATTGGAGGATAATACTGGAAAACATCATCTGAGTTCTCACAGAGGTGGTAAACCTGATTCTGAGCTTTGCCAAGAGGACTCTACTTAGGAGGAAATACTAGGTTTCTTTATTCCATCTTGCAGAAGATTTTTTTCCCTTTTTGTTCATCCAAATATTCAGTTATTGTGGAAGTCCCCATCTTAAGTTGCTGGGTCAGAGCTTTTTGTTCACCGAAATATTCAGTGATCATGAAGGTACCCATCTTAAGTTTACCAGGGCACAGCTTAGATATATCCTTTAGTCAAACTAAAGTGGCTCTTGATTGAACCAGTGGTGCCTGAGCAACTTCAGAAATTCTTGAATAAAATGGATTGTGTGGGTCCATCCCAATCTGGTTTCAAACCTGGTTATGGAATTGAAACAGCCTTGGTCACCATGGTGGATTACATGTACTAGGAGATGAACAATTACCCTGTGGGTGCTGGTGGGTTTTCCGGGCTGTTTGGCCGTGGTCTGGTGGATCTTGTTCCTAACATTTCACCTGCATCTGTGGCTGGCATCTTCAGAGGTGTATCACAGAGGGAAGTCTGTGTGTAACACAGCGTATACAGTGTGTAACAGACCTCTGAAGATGCCAGCCACAGATGCAGGCTCTGGCCAGTTAGGACCAAGACTGAATCCTGACCACGGCCAACTCTTCCTGGAAATCCCACCAGAATTTGAATATGGCCATGAAAGCCTTCAACAATTACCCTGTTAATACTCTTGGACCTCTTGGTGACTTTCAGTACAATTGATCTTAATATCCTTCTGGGCCACCTTTCAGGATTGGGACTGGGAGGCACTGTTCTGCAATGGTTTTGGTCCTCTCTCAAGAGTAGGTTTCAGAGTGTGATGCTGGGGGACTGCTGCTCTGCTCCTTGCCATCTAGCCTATGGGATTCCCAAAAGGTTCCATTTTGTTCCTTATCCTTTTGAACATCGATATAAAGCCACAGGGAGAGGTCATCTGGAGATTTGGGCTGAGTTGCCACAAGTATGCAGATAACACTCAGCTTTATCGTATGTTACCAACAGATCCAAGGGAGGATATTCATTCATTCATTCATTCATTCATTCATTCATTCATTCATTCATTCATTCATTCATTCATTCCCTCCCACCATTCACCATTTTAAACTCTCTTTCTGGCCCTTTCAGCCCAGCTTCTAACCATTTTCAATTTCTCTACCTCTCAAGTACTTTTACTTCAGCCATCACTCTAGCCTCTAATTTGCTTCTTTTCAACCCAGAAGCCATCTTAGCTTCTCTCAATCTCAGCATCTATACTGGCCAGCTTCAGTTTTCATGCTCTCCCAACCTGAAAGGACTTTAGAGGTTTCAACATCACCTGTCTCTGGGGCTTTTTCCCTCACCAGCCGTCTTTTGTGTCTTAGGTGGCCATTTCTGTGAGGAGAAAATTTCAGTTTTACCTCACAAAAATCAGAAACGAATAAAAGTAGTCTTCATGTGTTTTGGGGACTGGGATCTAGATATACTGGAAAGTCTCCCCAGCTGCTTCAATAAACAAAGCCACTTATATAAGTTCTAACAGAATACAAATTTGTCCTGACATTTTAGCCATTCTCATTTCACAGATTCTGACTGATTAATGAGATCTGCCACAGGGGCAAGGCACTATAGGTCTGGGGCAGTTTTAAAACCGCCCAGGCTCCTAAGGGCACCACCCACCCAGCTCAGCCTCCTCTCTGGCTTCACACACACCGCTAGACAGGGACTGGACTTCAGCCAACCCTGCTGAGACAGAATCCTTTTTCTTCCAGAGCTGACAGACCCTCTGCCAGACTCTGCTCTGCTCTCTCTCAGACCCCCATCAGCACTCAACTCTCCTCTCAGTGCTGTAAGCTCCACTGGCTCCCCCCTAGCTCTTTGCCAACGTTACTGGACCTTTTCAGCCACCTCGGGTTGGTTCTTCCTTTGTGGAGCCTTTTTTCTTTTTCTGGCTGTTGCTATAGTCTTCCCTTTGGGTCTGTTGTACCAGCCCTTCAGGGCGGGGCAAGTTCGTTACACTCAACAATATGGGAATATGTGTATGTGAGAGCAGGATTGACTCGTATAAAGACAAAAGGTAGGAGACATTGCAGCATGGCTGCACCAATGAATTGTTGGTTATTGTATTGGGTTTGTTATGGCAAGCATTCATCTTGCCCCGCCAAAGGATAAATCCCACGTTGGATTCTGGAGAAGCTGCAGCAAGGAGAGAACTTCAACCAATCCCCTGCTAAGCCTCCTAAGTCCATTTATTTGATTGGGCCAGTGGTGAGAACTGGGTCTAGCCCAGCCACATATCTCGGTTCTCCCCACCCCCCCAGCTGGCAGGCACTTCCCTAGTCCACATATCTGTGCCATGCAAGGGCATAATGTACTAGATAAACAAAATGAATTGGCAAAAATGAAGACTTCTATGAAATTAATAATAGAATACAATATACAATCACGTAAAGAAGGGGGGGAGTTGAATCCTTCACCTAAAGATTGCAGTGCATACATCTGAAACCACACATTCCTCTTTAAAAATACCTTTCTCAGAACAATCCCAAGGGATGGAGCTGAGAGAACCTGTAAAACATAAGTTTACTCATAGGGCTGCTGTCTCTTTGTGAGGAGAGGAATTTCAACAGGGCTCCATTGTTTTACTCACTTTGAGCAAAGGGGAAGAGGGAGGGAAAAAAAAATCTCAAACAACAGAAATTCTTACCAGAGTGGTTTCTAGGGAACTCCTGTAAATCCCAGTATTCACAATAGAGTTGTTGGCGATTCCTAGAACTACTCGTTTGAAAGTTGATTTTGTACTTTCTAGATATGGCCCATGGCTTCTTAGCCAGGAGCATACCTGCTGTGGGAGTTATTTCTCACCCCTGTTTGTGGAGTTCCCACTGATCACTGCCAGGTTCTGTCCTTCCGGCTCAAGTCAGGACCATGAGGGGAAGCCCCAAATGGTTCTCACAAGCCGGGGGGCTTTCCATAAAAGCACCACTTAAGCAACCGCCAAACTCTTCCACAGTCTTTTTCTACACATGTGTGTAGGAAGCTTCCATTTCCTGTGTTCAAGATTGGCTTGAATCTGGTGCAAAACTCCTCTCGTGAGCAAAGAGACATTTCAAAAGGACCTAAACAGCTGCAGTTCAGGGAAATTCATGGAGCAAAGCCAATGCTGCAGGGTGGCTCTGGAGCAGAAATACGGCAGCCATGCTGCAGCACCGGGAGCTGTGCAAAACTCTCAATTGCATCAGGGCATTCCCCTTGTCAGCAGAGGGGCAATTTTGGCCTCTATCAATTCCCATGTTTTTTTTTTACTGGAAGTGACACAGTACCATTTGTAACACTGCAGCCTGCCACAATCGACACACAACCTCCCACCTTAGTATACTCAGAAGCCAATCCCATTTTATTCAATGGGTTTACTTCCAAGAAAGTGTGCTTACAATCACTACAGAAGAATTTTTCAAAGTAAGCTCTAGATTATTTTCTCCTTCAGCCCCTAAGTGTTTCAAGACCGACTATGTTCTGCTCTATGAAGAATCTATTCATATATCCTAATAATTTTAAGTTTTACATAATCTACCCTTTTTCACATGATTATATTGTTCACTTTTAAAAGGAAGGCAAAGGTAGAGCCTCCAAGCCATTACAAAATGTCTCCTGCTAATTCTGCTCTCTCTCTCTCTCTCTCTCTCTCTCTCTATCATTCCCCAGCTGTTTGCGTAACTCCCTTTGGAACCAGCTTAGCTCCCCACAGTAGTATCCTTGGAAACCCTAGAACCGTGTGACAGGGTTCAACTATGAAGCTTTCTATGTTTAATAACTGGGATACCAATTTAATTGCTATCGCATTCCACAAAAATCAATCTGTCATTTGGAGCTTTCAGCCAGCAGTGGAGGGAGCTCAAGAAAGGCTACTGTAGTCAGGATCTAAGAAGCTTTTGCAAACGTAAAAAAGCCATTGGAGGATAATATCACTGGAAAACACATCATCTGAGTTCCTCAAGCAGAGGTGAGTAAACCTGATCTTTTTTTGAGCTTTGCCAAGAGGGACTCTACTTAGGAGAGAAATACTAGGTTTCCTTTTTTTGAAATTCCATCTTGCGAAGATTTTTCCTTTTTTGTTCATCCAAATATATTCAAGTTATTGTGGGAAGTCCCCATCTTAAGTTGCTGGAGTCAGAGCTTTCTTTGTTCAATGCAAATATTCGTTATAGTGATCATGAAGGTACCCATCTTAAGTGCCTACTCAGGGCACAGCTTAGATATATCCTTTAGTCAAACTAAAGTGGCTCTTGATTGAACCAGTGGTGCCTGAGCAAATCTCAGAAAATTCTTGAATAAAATGGATTGTAGTGGGTCCATCCCAATCTGGTTTCAAAACCTGGTTATGGAATTGAAACAGCCTTGGTCACCATGGTGGGATTGGCGCATGTACCTAGGAGATGAACAACTACCCTGTGTGGGTGCTGGTGGAGTTTTCAAGCTGTTTGTAGAGTGGTCTGGTGGATCTTGTTCCTAACATTTCACTCTGCATATCTGTATGGCTTGGCATCTTCAGAGGTGTGTATCACCAGAGGGAAGTCTGTGTGTAACACAGCATTATGCATACAGTGTGTATGCCAACAGGACTCCTGAAGATGCCAGCCACAGATGCAGATGCGGGAGATGTTAGGAACTAGGATCCACCTCAGACCACGTGGCCAACAGCCTGGAAAATCCACCAGAAACGGTGAATATGGCCATGAGAAGCTCTCCCAACAATTACCCTGTTAATTACTCTTTGGACCTCTCCTTGAGTGACTTTCAGTACACAATTGATCTTTAATATCCTTCTGGGCCACCTTTTCCTTCTTAGGATTACGGGACTGGGAGGCACTGTTCTGCAATGGTTTTGGTCCTCTCTCAAGAGTAGGGTTTCAGAGTGTGATGCTGGGGGACTGCTGCTCTGCTCCTTGCCATCTAGCCTATGGGATTCCCAAAAGGTTCCATTTTGTTCCTTATCCTTTTGAACATCGATATAAAGCCACAGGGAGAGGTCATCTGGAGATTTGGGCTGAGTTGCCACAAGTATGCAGATAACACTCAGCTTTATCGTATGTTACCAACAGATCCAAGGGAGGATATTCATTCATTCATTCATTCATTCATTCATTCATTCATTCATTCATTCATTCATTCATTCATTCATTCATTCGATTTCTAAACCGCCCTTTCCCTAGGGGCTCAGGGTGGTAAACAACAATGATAAAAACAGCTTAAAACATAACATAAAACTGATTAACAGCAATAAAACCCAGAACCATACAACGTCAGATGGTGTTCCCCCCTCCCCCCTTCCTACCATCATGGCCACGGGAGGCCAGATGAAATGGCAGCAATGTATTTAACCAGGCTGGCCAAATGTTTGGCGGAACAGGTCCATCTTCCAGGCCCTGCGGAAACTCTGCAGGTTCCACAGGGCCCTGATCTCCCTTGGAAGCCTGTTCCACCAGGTAGGGGCCAGGGCTGTAAAAGCCCTTGTAGAGGCCAGCCTGATAGCTTTAGGGTGGACCATATGACATTTTACCCTATTAGGGTTTTTTTCCTTCCCAAATATCTTTAAAGCTATTATGTTAAACACAGGCTCTACCTGAAATGCTAAAGAGTTGCTATTAGCTACGCATGACCTCATTCCCTGACATTTTGTGGTTGACACCTCTTTCTGTGGCAGCCATTTTGAGATTGCACCCATTGCCTGGTGTCAGAATTTTAAAGGTGCTCACAAATTCAAAAAGGCTGGAGACATCTGCTCTAGAAAATTGCAGACGCAGTGAAAGTTCAGAGAAGCATCGGAAACATAGTCAATAGATTGCACAGCAACTGAAGGTGCTTTTAAAACGCTTCAGTCAGATTTAGGGTTGGAGATTCGGACAGTCCGAATCTGGATTTTTACCGAATCTGCACTGATTCGGACTGATTCGGATGAGCAAGGTACAAATCTGAGCTGTCTGAATCCTAACAGATCCGAATCCATGGGAACTAGATCCACCAGACCACGGCCAAACAGCCTGGAAAACCCACCAGAACCAGTGAATATGGCCATGAAAGCCTTCAACAATTACCCTGTTAATACTCTTGGACCTCTTGGTGACTTTCAGTACAATTGATCTTAATATCCTTCTGGGCCACCTTTCAGGATTGGCACTAGTTCCTAATGGATTCCATGGGATTCGGATCACCAGCCGAATTGCGTTTTTATTTTTTTGGTGTTTTTTCACGTTTCGGCCTGCAGGGGGCGCATTTTTAAACATATCGGCACCAAAATTTCAGGGTATCATCAGGAGACTGTCCTGATGATATCCTCCAAGTTTGGTGCAGTTTGGCTTAGGGGGGGGGCCAAAGTTATGGACCCCTAAAAGGGGTGTCCCTATCCCCCATTCTTTCTAATGGGAACTAAGGAGATGAGGCTACCCTTTTGAGGGTCCATAACTTTGGCCCCCCTGAACCAAACTGCACCAAACTTGGAGGGCATCATCAGGACAGTCTCCCGGGGATAACTACACTGAAAATATTGGTACCGGATACCAAATCTACAAATGCACTCCCCTGCAGAATACTAAAGAAGCCCCAGAAATTTCCACAAGCATTCCTTTGTTCTGCAGTGACTTTGCTGCATTGCTGTCAATAGGAAATTTCTGATGGGGAGGGCTTGTGGAGTGCACATTTTTCATGGTAATCCCACAAAACTTTCGGGGTAATCTTCAGGAGAGTCTACTGGATGATGACACCGTTATCTAGGTTTGGGGAACTTTTGCTTCAGGGGGCAGTGGGAGATGGGCCCTAACCTTTTGGGGTCCCATAGAATTGAACCCCCTGGAGCAAAATTCCCCAAACCTGGATGGTGTCATCCAGAGACTCTCCTGAAGATACCCTGAAAGTTTTGTGACCATACCTTCAGAAATGTGCACCTCACAGCCCTCTACCAGAAATTCCTCATTGACAGCAATACAGCTAAGAACAAAGAATCTTGGGCCAATTTCTGGGGGTGCCTGCAGGGGACGCATTTTGAGATGTATCGGCACCAAATTATCAGGGTATCATCAGGTGACTGTCCTGATGTTGCCCACCAAGTTTGGTGCAGTTTGGTTCAGGTATGGACCCCTCAAAAGGGGTGAAACTATCACTCCCCATTGTTTCCAATGGAGAGCTGATAGGGATGGGGGCTGCAGCAACCTTTGAGGAAGTCCATAACTTTGGCTCCCCTGGAAACCAGAAGCTGCAACCAAACCGTGAGGGTATCATCAGGACAGTTTCCTGATGATACCCTGAAAGTTCCTGGTGTTCACTCAGCTTGAAAAAAATGCTGAGTTATCTGGCGTGTTTCAATCCGCTCACTCACTCCAGCAGGCTTCTCATGTGCAAGGGAGCGGTGAAACATGAAAGACCAGAATTTTTAGCAAGCTAGTGGCACTGAATTTCAGGGTATCATCAGGAGACTGTCCTGATACCACCCCCCAAGTTTGTTGCAGTTTGGTTCAGGGGGCCAAAGTTATGGACCCTCAAAGGGCTTCCTATCCCCATTGCTGCCAAGGCAATGGGAGCTAAGGAGATGGTGGCTACCATTTTTGAGGGGTCCATAGCGCTTTGGCTCCCCCTAAACCAGCCAAGCTGCACCAAGTTTGGGGGGTGTCATCAGGACAGCTCACCTGATAATACCCTGATATTTTGGTGCTGATAATGTCTAAAAATCGTGTCTCCCTGCAAGGCACCCCAAAAAATGTGCCGTTCAAGATCTCTGTAGCTCTGCAGTGACCTCTGCATTGCTGTCAATGGGGAATTTCTGGTGGAGGGCTGTTGGGTGCAAATTTATCAAGGTACAGTTCAGTCAAAATGTTCAGGAGTATCATTCAGGAGAGTCTCTGAATGACACCGCCATCCAGGGTTTGAGGAACTTTGCTAAAAGTAAGTGGGGGTAGTGTGAGATGGACCCTACCCATACCATTGAACCCCTTTGAAGCAACGGTCACCAAACCCTGGATGGTGTTATTCAGAGACTCTCCTGAAGACAATTCCTGAAAGTTTTGTGGGTTTACCTATGAGAAATGTGCACTCCACAGCGCCCTCCTCCCACAGAAATTTCCCATTGGCTGCGTGTAAATGGAGCCAAAATGGAGCCAGCCAGCCATTACAGAGCACAAAAATCTTGGGGAAATTTCTTTGGGTGACTGTGAGGGGTGCACTTTTAGAGCTACTGGTCTACCAAACTTCTAGGGTATCATAAAAGTACTGTCCCTATGCGATACTCCTACCCAAAGTTTGGGGTGAAGTTTGGTTCAGGGGGTCCAAAGGTATGGACCTTCAAATGTGTAGCCCCCCATCTCCTGTTAGCTTCCCACATTGGAAACAATGGGATGGGCACTCTCTTTGAGGGTCAATAACTTTGCCCCCCCCGAACCAAATTGCACCAAACTTGGGGAGAATCATCAGGATAGTCCCCATATGATATCCTGAAAGTTTAGTGCCGCTAGCTTTAAAATTGCGTCCCCTGCAGGCCAAAACGTGTAAAAACACCAAAAAAATTCAAAAAAAAAAATAATTAAAAACGGGACCCTGAATTCTTTGGTTACCCAGGTGCGGCGGGGCATTATCCTCGGTTGGACTAGCGGATTCAGATTCGGGTATACAAATCATTTTATGCCCCAAAATACCCAAATCCGAATTTTACCGAATTTTTTTAGTATTGACCAAGCCTAGTCAGATTCATTGAAAACATTTTGAGGCTGGTAATAAAATTGTTTGTAGTAAAAACAATGTGGAACTCCATGGAGGAAACATTTTATTTGCTGCCTCAAAACGTTTTAAAACGTTTGTGCAAACAGGATATCAGACACAGAGAGGGTCAGACCTGAGATATTTTTAACTAAAGATGGTATGGAGTGCATCTGGTACCTTCTGTATGCAAAAGATGGGCTCTTCCCTGACCCACACAACTGAGTCCATCTCATAGGTATTATCCTGCACTCAAACCCTCCTTGGGAGACTAAGCAGATATCCTTCACTGCATTCCCTTCATACCCAGATATCTGCTCCTTAAATGCAATGCTTCATCAGATCAATTCAGTCTTTCTGTAGCAATAATCAGTGGCTCTGATCCAGCATATGTACAAGAAGGCAAAGACAAGTTGCAAAATTTGTTTGACTTATAACTGAATAGTTAATCATTAAAACCAGACATAGCTTTTAATTTTATGCTTAGGATTTCTTTTTGGAGGTGAGGGCAGGGGGGGAGGGAGAATAACAGCTAGTGAATCAACGAAATAACACCTTGTCTCAAAATAAAGTAACATATGTATGAGGCAGATATGACAAGGTGTTATGTTTCCGAAGCAGAGATCAAAGATGAAAAGAATATGCTAAGGGTGCTTTTCATCTGAAGGGGCTGATTTATATCACACAGATATAAAGGAACTGTTTCACATCATCCAATGATTGCCGTTGGACTGGCCAGTCTCAGTTCAAGAAAAGGGATACTTCTGCAGTTGTCATTGTCTTCCTGAGATCAATTCACAGTTGACAAAGTCCTCACAGCCTTCGCAAAGTCTTTGTATCAGATGTGTATTATGGAAGTGTTTCACCTGCCAGCAACCTGTGGGTCCAACTGTGACTGTGGCTGTGGCATGCAAGAAAATTGGGTTTTGTCCTCCACTCCCATGCCATTTTCTCAGTCTTATATCAGATGTGGAAATTGCATGTAGCCATTAACATGCTACTAGTACTATTACTGCTGCTACTACTACTACTGCTTCTGGAACAACAAAACAATGACATGCGGGGATTGTCTCTTTCTCACAATTCTAGAACCAGGGGGCATTCATTAAAAATGCTGGGGGGAAGAATTAGGACTAATAAAAGGAAACACTTCTTCAAGCAACGTGTGATTTGTGTTTGGAATATGCTGCCACAGGAGGTGGTGATGGCCACTAACCTGGATAGCTTTAAAAAGGGGCTTGGACAGATTTATGGAGGAGAAGTCGATCTATGGCTACCAATCTTGATCCTCCTTGATCTCAGATTGCAAATGCCTTAGCAGACCAGGTGCTCAGGAGCAGCAGCAGCAGCAGAAGGCCATTGCTTTCACCTCCTGCAGGTGAGCTCCCAAAGGCACCTGGTGGGCCACTGCGAGTAGCAGAGTGCTGGACTAGATGGACTCTGGTCTGATCCAGCAGGCTAGTTCTTATGTTCTTATGTCATACAGGATGCAAGAAAAAAATCCAATCAAGCTGTTAATACGGTCCATTTTTTTTCAACAGGCTGGAATGCAAATATTAAAAATACACGGGTGTGATATTTTTTTCAAAGTAGTCAATATGTAACTGGACAGTACTAGATCATCACGAATTCCAGCCAAAGGAGAAAATAAAGCATAATGTAAGGACACTTTTTTCAAAAATAAAACTATCAGATTTAAAATCAACTTTGCTTCAACAGACCTCATCAATACTACAGTCACTAGAGGTCACTGTAACAGTTTATAAAGATGTTTAAAAATATCTTATTATTATTTGTTCCTTTGAATCCAACATAAGCTTTATTTTTATCAGTAGGAGGAAAATACTAAATGATGTTAAATTTTTGACTAATTTCAAGTAAATCATAGTTTAAAAGCTTGTGTCTAGGGAAATACCTCTATTGTGCTGTTAATGCTACCAGAAACCTTCACTGGAAAGAAATATGAATGGCTTAGAAGTTAAAAGGAATGCAGAGAAGCACTGCATTTCTGAGTCTCCAAAGGCTGTGCTGGGAAAGATTTCATTCAGTCCCTCAAAACTATGAATCAAATGGAGCTTTTGAATTCTGGAAATAATCAGAGATTGTCTCATCAATATTTTTTGATGAACATTGCTGCCAAAATGGCTTATGTCCAGTGTAAGTGAAGGACTTCATCCTCCTGTATGAACTGGCCCAAAATCTGAGGTAATCTAAAATAGGAATTATTTCTGGAACGTCATCACTTTAGGACAGTGTTGGCAAACCTTTTTGAGACTGAGTGCCCAAATTGCAACCCAAACCCCACTTATTTATCGCAAAGTGCCAACCCAGCAATTTAACCTGAATGCTGAGGTCTTAATTTAGAAAAAAAGGTTGGCTCTCCCTTCCTCCGCCCCACCCACTCGAGCAGGGGCCAGCCTGCTATAGTCTCCAGCAAGTCCCACGCACACCGCTCTGTGCCTCTCTAGCATCTCTGCCTCCTCTGCACCCCCCCCCCTTGGGCAGCAGCCACCCAGAGCACAGGCACCAGGCCCGCCAGCCAAGTCTTTCCTGCTCACCGCAGTGCACAAATGTTGTGCTCAGTGGCCCAGGCCAGCCTAGATGTGTGTGCGAGTGCCCCCAGAGAGGGCTCCGAGTGCCACCTCTGGCACCCGTGCCATAGGTTCGCCATCACTGCTTTAGGATGTCACTTTTTAGACCAACTGTCAAGAAAGTGCGATCTTAGACTGCAGTTGTCTTCTCACCATGATAGTGGCCATAGCAAATACAAACAGATGCAAAAAGCCCATTAATGTTAAAGGAAGCTCTGAAATGTTGACCATTCTGTTTGGCTATAAGGTTCAAACTGTCATATATATACACACACACATACACATCTTGCTCTGTCCATAAAACACAAATTGGCAGCCTCAATTTGCCTGAGATCATGTGTGGAGGGAAGAGGTTATTTAACCTCCATGTCATTTTACGATTTGACCTGGTTCTTTGCTTTGTTGTTAACCTTTAAAGGTGGGGTGTGTATTTTTTTTAATGAATATGCATTTTTTTTACCTCTTTGAAATGCTAACAACGAACAGCGAGACTGGTTTTGAACACTATTTCCACAGGGCCAAACAACAGCGTCCCAGGGACTGAAAAAACACCGTCCCTAGGGTCTGGCTGGCCAAAAGGCCGTAATAAATATCTATCTATCTATCACTGTCCCTAGGGTGTTGTTTGCATAGGAGGTGCTGCTGCATCCTCGCCCCCCCCCCAAGTAGCGCCAAGATGCAGCTTTTAAAACAAAAAGCTGTGTCTTCCTGCCAGTGCGGTGCAAACCGCACTGGCGTGAGGGCACCGCTTTTGGCCCCTCCAGTGTCTGCGAGGGACATACCTTGCATTCCTCTGCAGTTCCGGGCGGCTGGAACAACATTCCCATGCTGCCCTGTGTCCCCAAGGGTCAGAGGGCAGCATGGGCTTGTCTGTCCAGCTGCCCGGAGCTGCAGCGGAATGCAAGGTAAGTCCCTCACAGACACCCTGGGCGGCTCCACATGGAGCCACTTCTGTGGGCAGCAGTGGCATCAAGATTGCCCACATTGGGCCATGTGAATGGTCCCGACACTCCACTGGCTTCATCAAAGCCGGTGGGAAGCCGCTGCCTCTGGCCGTGCTTGAATAGATGTTGGCAGGTTAAACTCTGTCTCCTATCCCCACACAGGCCCAAAGTAAACTGAAGCTGCCCAGTCTGGAAATTGCAGTTATGGTCAGAATTAAATGACGGGATCTTAATCCTGTCTGCATTCTGGGCAATTTGAGAAATAACATGCAAACTGTGAACCAACAAGGGGAGTCCTCGTATTCCTAGTCTATAAAATCCACATGTGTGGCAAATGGACATTTAAAGAGCTCTCAATCTCAATGCACTCCAATGCTTACGCTTTCAGAAGCTGTTGCCCAACTGCTTTAGGGAATGTTCCTCCCTTGTATCTTTCTCTGCTGTATTTTTGAACTCTCAGAACAAAGCCCTACATTCTGCTTCCTGAACAGAGAATTTTAAATGAACAGAAATCCAGACGGTAGAACAATTTCACTCATATAGCACTGGATGCCCCCAGATGTTCATCCCTTCCTTTTGACCTTTCTTTTCTCAATATGCACAAATTTTAAATTGGGTACTAAGGGTTAGAATTTTGCTTTGGGGGAGAGCAGAGAAGAGGAACTGTTGGAGAAACATCTTGATAACTTTGTAACAACCCAAACTCTTGCACTGCACCAGATTTGATAACATCAGATCTAAATATACCAACTTACATTTTTTCTTCCAATCTGGGCTGCCTGATCTGACTAGGTTATCTCTATTGTTAAACAACTCGGACCCTGGTCTTTGTGAAGAGATCGCCAATTTCATTGCGGAGATAGTTGAGAGTTCTCAGTAGAACGTACTTGTTGTGCTCCCCGTGGGGCCTTTTTATCTATCATGTATTCATGCATTTGCTCCTGATTTATGTATTTCTTTCTGACTATGCCAATAAAGGCTTATGTATGTATGTATGTAACAACCCAAATGTATTTTTCTCTTCTTCCTGCTTCCAGGTATAAGGGCTAAGCGTGAACAGATGTGTGAAGCCCCAGAATCAGCTCCTTGGTTTGGTGCTGATTTCTTAACAGGACCAGTTGTGGAATCCCAACCAGCTCTGGATTATTATTATTACTGTGGGTGTGGGTTTAAGTGTGTGGGAGTTTGTATTTTAGGTTGGCTTATTTATACTGAATTGTATGTGTATGCATTCGTTGAATTGTTTAGGGTCCCTTTGGGGTTTGATTATTTAAATGAATAAGCAAATCTGCAGTTGGGGGGGGCATCTGCCTTCAGTCATCATTAGGGAACAGATTATTATTCAAATACTGTGAGCTGCAGACCAAATTTAGCATGAAGGTGGAAGGGAGATGTATTTGTGAGGTGTAACTTGACCATTGTGTATGAGTTCGTTTGAAATATAGAGACACACATGGACACACAAATATGTATGCATACCTAGTGAAAACATCATTTTCTGCACATCTGCATTTATTTTGAAATGATATGTGAGATTTGTGTGGAGGGCGTGTCTTGCAGAATTGTCTTCTTGTTTCACTTACCAAATTCTTTGCATGTTCGCAGAGCCAGAAGAAGCCGCTGATTTGTGTAAGATAAGGCAACATCTGAGAGCATCACCTCTTGCCACCCAAGTGTTCTGTTTCTTTCACTGCAAAATATATAATGAAAAGAAAGTTACCCTCTCTTGAAAATACAGCAAAATTGTTGGTTTATCCTTGATAATGGTCTTGCACACATCTGGAATTCATGTAAAGTGTGGCACAGGCTGAATTAACCATCACTCAGACATGTGTCTGATTACTGATGGATGATGCTCTTCCAGATGCTCCTGGAAATTATTTCCCTTGCTCATAGAAGCTTTTTATCATATAAAGTGATTTTGTTTCACTACTTCAAGGATTGCTGGGGGAAAAAATACCCTAAATTTTGATTAGCTCTTAATCAACTTACACGATACTTTTTTCCCCATTAAGGTGAAACATCAGCCCCCACACTTTTCGTTTAAAGCAGATGAAGCAGATTAAAGGAAAGAAAACTATGAACTTATGCACATAAAGGCTTTGCACTTTGAGGCTCGCCTTTCAGAAGTTCCTTGTCGAGCCTACTGTGATGTTCGCATTACTCCTCTGTGCAGCATTTCTGTGTGATCATCTTTATTTATTCTTCATTTGGAACTTGATCTGAAGCCTGAATCTTGCCAGCAACAATTTTATGGAGAGGATGTATTACAATCAAGATGGAAAATAAAAGAGGAATGTTAATCAGTGATGTTCAGGTGGTTGTTGTTTTTTTCAGAATGCGGGAGCTTGCTACAAAGGGTAGTGGGAGCTATACTAAGCAGTCAAATTTCAGTTTGCTATTGCGAAACAAACAAAAGACACTTGTGAATCACTTAATGAGATGCTAGTTGCTGCCGGGGATGGGGAAGCAGCTGCCAGTGACGGATCATTAAAGGAGGGGCGGAAGGGAGAAGGACCCATGCTAGGGAAGGGCTGCGTCACCAGAAGAAAGGAAGGGCGAAGGAGATCTTAAAGCTGCTTCCCCTCCTTTGTCCCGGGCCTTGTGCTCGGCCGGCTTACGATTTGGCTCACCCACCTCTCCCTAAACCCTTTATGTTAATGCATGCTTATTTTGTCATAGTCCTGATGATTGGCGGTTTGGCGCATGGGTATGGCTCTGGAAGGGAAGAGGAAGGGAGCTAGGGAGCTACGCCTGCCCCTTGGGAACGTGCAACAGTGGCTGCAGAGGCGACTGCCCCCCACCTAACCACCGGGCCGAAGCGGGAACATCTCTGGCCAGGAGAGTCTGCCGTCTGCAGAGCCCCGCCAAGACTGAACGAAGCTCAGAATCCTGTGGTGGGCATCCGCCTCTGCTGAGCTGTCACGACGCCACCGCTTTCTGGACCAGACCCAGGACCCATGGTTAGCCGCACGATTCTGCTCAATAAAATGGCAAGGGCCAATTTTATTATTGCCACTCCAGCAATTGAGCACTGTGTATTATTGCTGTGCGGGACTCAAGCATTGCAGATCCACCCTCGGACAGCAAAGGTGTCCTTCATATGAGCTTGGCGTCAGAACTTGCTGATGGCCTTAGCTCACTTCACAAAGAGAGGAGAAAGAGTCCATTCTAGATCCTACAACTTCCTGGTTCTAAGGGGACATGGGACCACGTAGTGGGAACTTATATTGTGGTAATTTGAATTGGCTTTCAGAGCCTCCCAAATGCATAGGCTACTCCCATCTTAACAGGGACCACATGTGATCATTCCCTGAGCCTCAGGAACAATAATAATAATAAACCTGGACAGACACCATCCATAAATGGTGGCTCATTCGGTATTGGCTAGAGCTCTTTATAGAGGCTCCTGTCTTGCAGAAGAGAGTCCTTGACAAGGTGATAGCAGCATTTTCTTTAGAAGAGTGAGGTGGTTGTAGGGTCAAGCATTTCTTGTGGAGGTATTAGTGTTTTAGTCATCTGAAGCTTTGGTCAATTAAGAACATATAAGGTACACATATTTGTAATAAATAAATAGCACTTGATTGGCAGTATGGCTGTATGGTGCAATGGTTAGGAGCAGATGGACTATAATCTGGAGAACCAGGTTTCATCCCCCACTCCTCCACGTGAGTGAGCAAGGATTGTTTCCTCACTCCTACACATGAACCATTCTGGGTCACCTTGGGCCAGTCATAGTTCTTTCAGAACTCTCTCAGTCCTGTCTACCTCACAAGGTGAGATAGGGAAGGAGTTTGTGAGGAGAGAAAGGGAAGGAGTTTGTAAGCCACCCTGAGACTCCATACAGTTGAGAATAGAGGGGTATAAATCCAAATTATTATTCTTCCGCATTTCTAGATAAGAAAATACCTTCATTAAAGCACTAAGATTAGGATAAGGCTGATAAGAACCCCCTCAGTGTCTAGATGCATGCAACTGATACAACTAGTAGACAGGTGACTTGCTGTTCTGGCCACTGCATTATTGGACTAGCCTACCATTCCAACCTCTCCCTGCTGGACTGCTGTTGTTCTTGCCTGTTGGGTCCAGGGATGCTGAGAACAGGGCACTTAACCCTTTGAGACCGAGATATGAATACCTGCATATTTTCCCTTATAGAAGGGAAAGAGAAAGAGAAAAATCTTTGTACAACACTTTTAAAATTCAGTTTGGGTTCCCATTGTGGACTCCCACGTAACCACTGATGAACCTGTGAGGGACAAAGATCTGATCAAGATGAAGGATCTAATCATGATTTAGGTCTTGGAGCCAGCCCCACCCTTGAGGGTGAAGCCTGCATTTTGTTGTTGTTGTTAGAGGTATATTAAAATAGTAATACTTTATCTTTTCCCCCGAACAGTTTACCTAGATAATATTTGGGTGCTGTGTGGTTTCTGGGCTGTATGGCCGTGTTCTAGCAGCATTCTCTCCTGATGTTTCGCCTGCATCTGTGGCTGGCATCTTCAGAGGATCTATCTATCTATCTATCTATCTATCTATCTATCTATCTATCTATCTATCTATCTATCTATCTATCTATCTATCTATCTATCTATCTATCTATCTATCTATCTATCTATCTATCTATCTATCTATCTATCTATCTATCTATCTATCTATCTATCTATCTATCTATCTATCTATCTATCTATCTATCTATCTATCTATCTATCTATCTATCTATCTATCTATCTATCTATTACCTAGATAATAGTTTTGATCTCCAAATCTCTCATGGCAAGAAGCTACTTAGGAGAAGCACGGGGGGGGGGGGTACTGACAATACTGAAAGATCTGACATGATCGACATTCCATTACCATTAGGCCATATATTTTTTTGGTCAGGAAATCGTCCATATATAAGTGAAGACACTTTCAATAGCAGAATGGAAGTACACTTTTATGAAACATATCCTATTAATAATAGCAAATTAATTAAAGTTTGTAAAACATAATTTCCCTCAAGAAAGGGCAAGATATTGTTGTTCTTGGCACTAGTGTAGCCCTTAAATTTCCTCAGAGTGGATGGCAGCATCTCAAATCACATCTTGGCCAGATGCCTGGTGATAACTGCGAAATAAATGCATACTTTCTCTCAAAGAACTCCCTCTTGACCACAGTTAAAAGCAACATTTCCAGTCATGATTCATGTAGGCCAGTCCCCCTTGTAGAGTTGTGGTAGGTTTGCCACTGAAATTTCGCACTAAAGCAAAACCTCAAACATTTTTTTTAAAGTAGGATTTATTTTATATAAGCAATAGAATGACTAAGGCCATTTCCACACGGCGGCGGAAACGGCCGACCCGAAGACGCTGGGACCGTCCACACGGACGGTCCCGGGAAGAGGCGGGACGCCGGCGCCGTGGAGCACCGGTAAAGCAAGGCCAAGAATTTGGGTTTCAAGGGCCACCGAGGCCTGGGGACACACCTCCTGGGCTCCTGGGCGCCTCGCTCCAGTGGCGAAGGCCAGGGGGGCGGTCCCCAGGCCTTCGCCAGCGACGTGGCCGGAGGCCCAGGGACATGGTGTGTAAGTGCTCGGGTGGGGGAGGCGGCGCGAAGCCGCCACTGCCTTCGCCGGGCAGAGGCTTCACGGCTGCGGGCTGTGATTCTCTGGAAGAGCTCTTCCCCAGCCTCTGGGAATACTGCGCCTTTGCTTCGGGCCGGGCCGGGCGGCGCGAGTGGCGAATAGGCTGCGCTGCAGCTGCGCCCCCTGTGCAAATGGCGGCCTGGAGACGGCGTTTTTACCGTCTCCAGGCCGTCATTTTCTGCCCGTGCGGAAACAGCCCAAGAAAATTAAGATTCACCCACTGATTTTTGATCAACATGATTTTTAATACCAAGTATATGGCCATTCATTCTTCGTACAGGGACTGTCCTGTTTGTCTAACGTAGAGGACAGAAGGCCATTGCTAACACATGAAGGTGTATATCATTTAGGATTATAGGTACAAGTGAATAATCTGAAGATGGTATAGCTGCTGTTATTAAGTCTGACAATAGTATAGCCTGAATATATATAGAGAAACAAAGTTGAAGGACAAATGGACTTAGTGAAGGGGTCATAATTCTATACAGATCACTGATGTTTTTAGACAATACATTTGTATGTAGTTTTGTATTTGCATTTACTGTGAGCTGCGCTAAGCCTGCTTTGATGAGGGAGAATGGGGTATCAAATCTAATTAACCCAACAACATTCCAAGCCATAACAGAAAAAACAAAGATATTGAAAGTTTTGAGGGGTTTTTTTACAAAAAAGAAAACAGTAGATTGAAAAACAAGATAACAGCAAGAGAACAGAAATTTGCTTCTGCTTTAACTCATGCAAGCAAACAAACATGTCGGAATTGTGCATTCTCTATGCCATGGGCAAAGAGAAGTAATTTGAAACAGTATTGCTTGAATCAAGCCAGCAAATGTGCAAATTGCACATTGCTTATTTACACAGGAGCAAGACTTGGCTTTCTTGTTCTTTCAGCCAATAGTCTTTTAGCCAAGACTTTGGGCTACAAAACTATTTTCCCTTTGGTTTTCTTTGAGACGTTATTACTGACAATGCCAGATAAGCATTCTTTTGCTTTTGTCAACCTATAATTATGATGATTCTATCTCTTCCTTTCAGGCAGAGCATTTTATTCTTGTCTTCTTTGGAAAGCCTTATTTTTTTCATTGAAAGTCTTGTATAGCTCAGGATTGTGATTCTTTGTTTCTCTGTCAGGAAACAGAACATATTTCAACTATCCTTCATTTTACTAGTATTGATGATTGCTATATCAACGTTCAATGCACAGCACTCCTGTATAAGACTTATTTATTCAGAGAATCATTCTCTGATGCGAGTTTGTCTTTAGAGGTGGTGAATTCTCCCAAGACTTGATTATTTAAGGGACTTATTTTCTTTCTTTCTACTCAAAACTATTCACACTCAAAACCAGACCAATGAAATACCCAGTACAAAATGAACATAATGGGATGGATTCAGTATTTTTCTTCAGCTAAGGGCCTCTTTATACACTACAAAATCCTTGAGTTTGTGAGGTAGCAACACCAAGATCCTGAAGCAGATGTGCAGTGGGATCTTTCTGCCTCCCAAATTCATGGATGGCATTTTTCTCACATGATTCCAGTAGGTGGGGAGAAGTCCTTAATCAAACATAATGTCAAGAGAGAATCCATTTTGAATTCTAAGGCCTAGTAAAATGCTTGTGCCTTTTCCATGAGTTAAGAAAGTTCAGAACTTCAGGTATTACTAACTGGAGGTGACCATTTATCTTTTCAAGGTCACTATGCTTGTTAGAAAGATGGTGTCATCTTCATTTATTTGAACCAGCTGAGAGAAAATATTTTGGAGAAGGTTTGAGAAGGTTTCATTTTATAGGAAAGGGGTAAAACCCCATGCAGCCTAGAATGTTCCGGCCAGAGTGTGCCCAGATTGGTCAACCAGTGATCACCTATCATGGCCAGTCTAAATCATAAATTGGTTCATTTAGTCTTAGCAATTATCTCAAATGTGCTTCTGTGCTTCTTGCCTGAAATTCTAGTGAAACTTTGCGTAAGTATTGAAAATATCGAGGACATTTTGCTTGCAAGTATTTCTTTTTGGTATGTAGACTCTAGCCTTTTGATATTCTTTTTGTGTAACTGGGTCTATGCATTTCACTGTTGTTTCAAACTTGTATTTTAGCACCTTACTTTAATACAATTTTAAAATATGCTTTGACTTTTTGAGTTTCTGGTTCAGAGCCCATGGCTCGGTGTTGCTACCACCCCAAAGGCTAGGTTAGGTCTTTGACACGTAAGGAGGTCCTAAGAAAAAAAATCATAATTTGGAAGAAGACTCCTTCCACTAGAAAAACAGACCATGTTATTGAAAGAATATCCCTCACTCAAAGAACGGCAACCATTGGATCCAACCCATAACACAGGAAGTAAAACAGTACTAAACATGGTTAAAATCATAGCTGAGCTGGATAGACTTCACCTGGATTCTAAAATATTTTGGCATAGATGAGTTTGATCAGAGGAGGCATTCCACAAGTTGGATGCTACAGTAGAAAAAAAATATTTTATAAGGTGTCTACCAAACTTCTGAAGGCAAGGCCACCTAGAGACGAACTTTTGGCATTGATATTAATTGGCAGGGAGATTCATACAGAAACTAATGATCCAAATTTCAAATGAAAAATTGATCCACTGTTAATCTATATCTACATTTGCCTGTATTTTAATTTTCCAAAAATGAGTCAGATGTACACATACCATGTACTAATTTGTATGTATTCATTGGGTTCAACATTATTCAGGATAACTGTTTCACATGAATCCCGACATGATGCCACAGTTACTTTACATGGATCGTGAAATGATACAGTAGTTATTACAGCTGCATCCAGAGATCAGCAGTTATTTCACTTGCATCCCAAAACGTAATAGTTCTTGTTTCACATGAACCTTGAGATTACATAGCAATTATTTCACTCAGGTCCTGAGGTACAGCAGTGTATTTCATCTGAGAATCATTTTTGTGTCACAGTTGTTAGTAAGACTTCACTATAAGTCAAGCAAAACTCCCTTCTTTCCACTACACAAAAATATCCTAAAATGAAATAAACAGAAATGAAAGCTTCAGCAAGAACACAGTGTCCAAGAACCCCTTTTATTTCCTTCCAGAGAGATCACCTTGTGAGATGAAATAGCAATTTAGTCTCCATGTCAGTTTAATCCTTGACTGCCAACTGTGTTGTTACATTTTTTATGATGTTTACACCTGAAACTGCCAATTTTCTGCATAAGCTACAGAACATCATGAGACTAATGACTTTCATCTGCTTCTGTGCTGACTTGGAACTAAGGTCATGACTGGCTTGGTATATGTTCAGCTTAGACCCAGCCTTTAGATGCCAGACCAAGGGGGCACAAAAGAGATAGCATTTTTGAAAAGTTATTATCTTGATTTTTTTACCTAGGCCGTTTCCGCATGGCAGCGGAAACGGCTGGGTTGGCGCTTCTCGCGCCGACCCGAAGACGCTGGGACCGTCCGCACGGACGGTCCCGGGAAGAGACGGGCAGCCGGCGCCGCAGAGCGCCAGCGTCCGCACGATTTACCGAAAGAAATTGTCCCTGGGCCTCCGGGCGCAGTCGCGGTGGAGGTTCGACACGCCCCCCTGGCCCCTGCGCGCCTGCTCGAGTGGCGCAGGGCAGGGGGCGTGTCCCCAGGCCTCGGCGACGTGCCGGAGGCCCAGGGACAAGGTGAGTGCCAGGTGGGGGAGTCGAAGGAAGTCCGCTGCTCGCTCGGCTCGGCAGCGGCTTCACCGGGCGGGCATGCTTCTGCGCCAAAAAGAGCACTAGGAAGCGCTCTGGGGAAACGCCGGCTCCAGGCCGGGCGGGCGGTTGTGGGGGAGGCGGCGTGAAGCCGCTGCCGTTCGCTCGGCAGAGGCTTCACGGCGGCGTATTCCCTAAAAGAGCGCTTCCCAGCGCTCTGGGAATACGCCAGCTTCGGGCCGGCCGGGCGGCGCGAGGGCGGCACAGCTGCGCTGCAGCTGCGCCCCCTGTGCGAATGGCGGCCTGGAGACGGCGTTTTTACCGTCTCCAGGCCGTCATTTTCTGCCCGTGCGGAAACGGCCATAGTTTCCTCCTAAAATCCAACAATCTATTTCTTTTCTTGATATTAGAAATATTTTAGTATATTTCAAATCAGTTGTTTGATTGAAAGAGGAAGTCAAAGAAGTGAGGGGTGGAAAAAGAGATTCAACAAAATTTCAGAATTTCATTTTGTAGGTCCTCATGAACAGGCAAAGTCTTTCTAGAGACCTTCCTATGCTCTTGCTAGACCAACACCCCCTGGGGGTATGTAACATAATAAAACCATCTACAAGGACTTAATTTTAGCAAGGGTGCTGCGATGGACCTAAGTAGCAGGCAGAGGCTGAAAAGCCAGAATGTAAAATGTTAATCCCTCACAGTGACACTATTTGAGGGAGGTCAACTCTGAGGCTCATTCCGCACATGCAGAATAATGCACTTTCAAACTGCTTTCAGCTGTGTGGAGTGGCAAAATCCACTTGCAAACAGTTGTGAAAGTGGTTTGAAAATGCATTATTTTGCGTGTGTGGAAGGGGCCTGAGTTTTACATAGCATCTGTTCAGAGTCTGTGAAAGACCTGTGATTTTGGTGGGAACAGAATATCTGGGGAAATAAAGCCCAACTCTATTCAGGAAGGGAATTTTCTTCTAGGGAAAGAAGAATTCCTGGCTTAATGTCAGGCTCAAATGAGCAATCTGGTGCAGGCTCATTTTATGTAGGATAAACTTCCTCAGAAGTCTTCTGTGGTGCTCTTGAAATATACTTAGTCAGTCCAGGGACCTGAAGCAGATCTTTTTGGATCACAGAGAGCCTTTAAACAAGATTCAAATTATGGATGGTTTTTAAAACCATAAGACACTACAAGAACACTACAGAAGATTTCTGAGGAAGTGTATGGTACATGAAATGAGCCTGTACCAGATTGCCCGTACACGCCTCTGCTGTTAAGCTTCTGTTCTTATCTAACCTTGAGCTTCTGTAGATAACAAGTCTCAAGTCTTTACTTACTGTTAACCTGTGTATGCAAGATCTGTAAAAGCTCATTTGTATAAAATTCTGCTCCTGTGACTTTGTTTCAGGTAGATTGTCTGTGATTGTGATCACCTGTATAAACATCACAAACAGCTTTAGAAATAATCATTTTAATTATCATTGTTATAGTTGTTGTTTTTATAGTTATTGTATTACTGCAACTCAGTATTTTTGGTAGCTAGTAATGCTATGGCCAGAGGTCAGGTAATCAGAATTCCAGAAGACAGACAACATGACCTTCTTTGCAGAGGATTGCACACGGGTTTTCTTAGAGGGGTGATGCACTTTCACTCTTCACTCATGGTCTTGGTTTCTGTATCAAAGAATGATCTGTACCCATCATTCATCTAGTGTCACCAGATGACCAGCACAGAGGAAACACAATCCATTCTTTGCTGCTTCTGAGAAGGGGTAAGTAACTGTGGCACCTACCAGGCCAAGACCTTAAATAGGTGAAGGTGGTTATGTAATATGGTGGACACTGAGTCATCAAAATGTACGTGGGAAAAACGTTACGCCCCTTAAAATTAAGAGTGTCAGAACACAGAAGTTGCATCAGGGCTAAGAAAATGGAAGCACCACTGGTGGAACATTTTTTGACGCATAACCATACGGACACTGACCTCCGTTTTTGTGCGTTACAGCAATTTCAGGGAGATTCTCCTCACATGAATTTAGACAAAATTATCCTCCAAGCTAAGAAAACCGCCCCTCATATATAAAGTTTAGAACAGATTCCATTGGGATTAAATAGGTCATTGGATTTTTCTTGTCATCTTTAATACTGTGTCTTTAAGAACACTGATCAGGTGTTACTTATCAGCTGTGTCCATAGCTTCAACCAGAGAGAGTCAGCTACCAGGATGAAAGGTGGTAGGGATCCTAACAGCTTCTTGGAAAGCGTTTGTAAGTTGAACTAATAACATTAGTGAGTTTGACACAATGGCTCATTTCAGTATATATATGTATGTGATAATTGTAAATACAATGTATATATATGTGTGTTTTTAATAAGTGATGGGTTCAATACAGACATTGAAATGAGAGCTATGAATTGATACATGATGTAATATCCATTGACAACAGATTACCTATAGAACACCTCATGTACAAGTAAAATCAAGCAAATTGGCACTGGATGAAGGCAACCTATGTTATAATTTCGTATGCGATGCGTTCCTGCCAGCAATGAATTGAAGACTGCAATATTTATGACTGAACTTGGTCAACAATTGCAAGAACTTGGATTTGTATGAATGTGGAAACACCTTTGAAGGGATGTTTAAGTTTAGACTATTGAATGGAAAAAGAGAAAATGTTTAAGTTTAGACTGTTGAATGGAAAAAGAGAAAAATAATTCATGTGATGATACAACAGTGAATTATATTATTGTATGTTATGAGCATTGTTCCTTATTATATATATAAGGAATATCAAACCTAAATTGAGCCTAGTGGGTGACGTGTTTCATATGTTAATGCGGACACTGAGTCATAACAAATGCCCATGTCAGCCACAATAGAAGTGATGGTAATTTGTCTGCCCTCCATGAATAGCCTTTCCACTTCCTTCATCTCAGTATCAACTACAAGACAGGGTCTTCCTTCCCTGGGTTCATCTTCCAGCCTTTTGAATCCATATTTCTTTTTATTGCTTTTCTGATGCTTAGGGATGGATTGGACATTGTTCCCCATAAACACTTTTCATTTCCTCAAAGATCTATGCGGCTCCTTTGCCTTTTAAATAGAGGAACTTGACTACTTCCCTGTATTCTCATTTTGGTAGTGTTTCACCATTAGTCATTCTGGTAGGCTAACTTCACAATGCTTCAACCCAAAAAGACAAAAATGTGAACATAATTTGACAAGACATGGAAAAACATACCAAGCATGTTTCACGATTCTAGCTCAACTTCTTTTATGTGAAGGCAAGAAGTATTGATTGACCTCCCCTCCCTTACTCCAAGCATTCAACTTTTAAACAAAAGAGTTTATTTGGTTGTCTTGATCTTGCTAGGATGGCAGCAAACAGTGTGCATTGTCTTTTGTCTCTAATATTCCAACCTTGCTATTTCCCCCCACCTGACTACCAATTGCAGTTTCATCCAATCAGTTCTGAGCATGTACTAACATGATGAATGGTGACAAATGTCACCAGCTGTACAGGCACTAAAGCAACACACAGACAATAATGTAACCAAATTTAAATTATTCCCACCCTCGTGACCCTAGGGCATACATAATCTAAGCAAGCTGATGTATTATGAATATTATGAATTTATTAAAACTTTTATATTTTGCATCCTCCTAAAGCCATGTTTAAAAGTGCCACCCTAAGTGGTAAGATAGCCAATATATGGCTGTCTGACAACCACAACTGGCACTCAGGGACATATGGAAGAAGATGGTCCTTCAAATGTGTGGGTCCCATGTTGCGAAGGGCTTTAAAGTTCATAATCAGCAATTCATGCACCTGCCATCTTGAATGTCACTGCTGCACAAATAGAAAACTCTTTATCATTCCTTACATTCTGAATTCCAAACAACTCATCAATGCAAATGTAAGAGGTGCTCGATCCAACCGAGAATGAGCATTGTGAACAAACGATCATCATTGTAGAACACCTGTTTTGTGAACATCGACCCATTCCTATAAGCAGGTGCCTGGTTTCTTTTAAAAAATACTTCAGTTTTTCCATGCTCAACATGTTATGGCATCCATTTAGGAACAATCTGATCACAATACCAGGCACATAGGCTTGAAGCTACAATACAAGTGCAGCAAACAAAAGAAGAGGAAAAGAGAAAAAGCAACAGTATGACTTCAATTTTATTGTACCTGAAAACATACAAATTAGCTTTGAACGGAACTGGTTTGCTGTGGGTTTTTTTCCCTTCCCTTTTACCACTGCCTTTAAAGCACAAAACCTGATATAAGTTTGCATAACTTTGAAGGTTTAATTCTAGTTGGGGTCATTAAAGAGTAGACCTGGACAGTCTTACAACCAATTTGGCTGCCAAAGATTGAGAGAGGAGTGCCCCCTTTTTAACTGATTTAAGAAGGAAATGTATTAGGCCCCTACAAGTGAACACCACCTCCCGAAACTCCTAAATCTGATTGTCATGAATATGTAGAACACAAGCAAAGACAGCAGTATAATAAATATTTGGATGGTTTCATTGAATCATGATGCTAATGAATGTCTTAAATATTATTTTAGCATGTTTATCTGATGCTGCAATAGTGTCCTATATAACCATTGAAAAATGTAAATTGCCACAAGTGTTTTTTAAAAAACTGTGTACTTGAAGTTAGAACTTACATCTTTTTAGTTATACATCACAAGATGAAATTCTATGAACCCACATAAAATCCTACTAATATCAATGGCAACTAAAGAATGCATAACTGTGCACATGATTTCATTTAAGGCAGGCAATGGCAAACCACCTCTGAACGTCACTTGCCTTGAAAACCCTGCAGGGTTACCGTGACTCAGTTTTGACTTGACAACATTTTCCACCACTGCATTTAAAAAAAATGACTCAATGATGTAGGAGGATGAAACCAACTTATTAGAAGGGTATTATGGGACCCAACCCTGTGAAATTAATGTGCATACAAGTAAGTGAGGAGGTACAGAAATAAGCAAAGTGCTCAATTATACAGAATGCAAGAGAATTCTGATGTTGAAAGGTAAATAAGACCATCCATTTCCATCAACCTTGATCAGTAAGAATGTCTTGGGAGGGTTCTCTTTGGAGGTAGCATATAGATTTGCCAAAAAAATAAAAGAAACCCAGAGCTACTGGGTTAATTTCTTTTGAGTAATAGAACACTGGAGATGAAAGAAATACACAAATAGAGGCAAAGAGGTGGAGGCAAAGAGATTCTCTTACAAGGTTGGTGACCTACTAGAAGGTTACCCTTCACCCAGCAGTGGCTGGAAACTTGGTATGAAGGAAGAGGACCCAGAAAACCCACATTCAAACCCTCACTGTGGCTCATTACGCGCATGCAGAATAATGTACTTTCAAACTGCTTTCAATGTTCTTTGAAGCTGTGTGGAATAGCAAAAACCACTTGCAAACAGTTGTGAAAGTAGTTTGAAAACACATTATTCTGCATGTGCGGAAGGGGCCTGTGCCAGGAAACTTACTGGGTGTCCTTGAACCAGACTTAGGTCAGCCTATTTTACCTCCCAGAATTGTTGTATGAGGATAAAATGGTGGGGAGAAGAACAATGTTTCAACCCATTTTGAGTCCTTCTTAGAATGTAAATGTTTAAATTAGGAGTGGGTACAAATTTTCCTCCATGGTTTCCAGTGGAGGATGGATGGGGTCCATAAAATTGAACCCCTTAACCCAATATTAACTAAATTTGGAGGTTCTTGTATGGAGAGTCACCGACATCTACGGTGAAAATTTAGTGGCTATACCTCAAAAAATCACGCATACATCCTGCCCAAGAGCCCCACAAAGATAATGGAGTTAAAAAAGCAAAAAAAAAAATGGAGAAAGCCAAGGTTTTTTGAGCATTGCGTTTTCAGCTCCATTAAAATTGTGCCTCTTTTTTTTTGGGGGGGGGGGTCAGCATATCTGAATGCACATCTCTAGTTTAAATATACAATATCCCAAGATGCTTATCTTCAGCCAACTCATCTCTCTCTCTCTCTCTTTTTTTTCTCACTCTCTCAATTCAAAATTGCAATTATTATTGCTCACACACAGTATATCTCAAACCTTCATTCATGCAGGTGAATTGCCCACTCAGGAAACATCCACAGCCATTGAAACACATTAATGTTCTTTTGTGCCAATATCCCGACTGTCATCTGGAGTTACTTTAGACAAAACCATAGCGATAAACCCGTATCACAGAGACACAATGTTATGATCACTACATACAGATGAGCACAAAACATTAGGCAACCTAGAAAAGGATCACACAAAAAAATAACAGACTAATATTCTCAGACAACGTAGTAATCATGAATTTCTTTATAATTTCTAACACAGATGTTATAATGAAGCAAAGCTTCCAAAGAAAGCTTAAAGGGAAATTCTGGAATAAATGCTCTCTTTTTTAATGCTAGAACAACTGGTATTGTTTAAGATGGTAGTAGACTTCTGTTTTATTTTGATACAATAGATTAACATGCTGGAATAGACTGACAGATATTGCCTTCTCTACTGTAGGCAAAACAGAATTCTATTAAGACCAGCTTATTAGGATGGATTTGAGAAGTCCCCTTCCTGAACAAGGGACATCATTTTACAAGTGATGAAGATATACCAGTCCAGTGAGTTTCGACTGTATATTTTTGGCTTTTGGTGGTTCTTGACTTTTAAAGTACATAGTGACTCTCAAGTTATTTTATTTTCATTCCCTTCTGATACCAGGAAGCCACTCTCTTTTGACTATGAATTCTCTGCAGACCGTCAAGGCTCTCATTAAGCCAGGTCTGCCCTTCCCCCCTCAAAAAAGGCAGACCCTAGCATTTTGGACAACAGTGTCGCCAGAAAGCCCTCTGGAGGTGACAGGGTAGTGCTGCAGCAGCATTGTCCCTGGCTGCCCAGGGTTCTGGATTAGGCAGTAACAGAGGGCAGTTGCCATTGCCTGCCTCCTCATCATGCCCCTGGATTTTTTTTTTGGTCTTCCATCTAAATACTAACCATGGCAAACCCTGCTAACCTTCTCAAATCTAAGGGGCTAGCCTGGCCCATCTAGGTCAAGGCATTGATTCACTACTCTAAACACGCACACGCACACATACACCCAAATATTTCTTTTCCTTCATCCTTTCCTGCAAGTTTTTATTGTGAGACCTTCAGACTTGCTCCACAAATTTGCTTCAAGGGAAACTTAGTGGCATTGTTCATTAATGACAAAATCAGAGGCTAGTAAATTGTCAATGTTCAGCGTTTTCCTCAAACAATGCAAACCTTTCTTTAAAAATGTGCGATAAAGTATTTATTTTGGGGTTCTGCACTTATCAAAAGGTTGTTGCTGGGAAACACACGCTCCAAAATCCTGCAAATGTTTCATGCGCTGATCTGCTGCCAATGTACACCAGAAACAGGATTAAATTTATACCCTCTAAATCATACTTAGGTGTTAGGAAGAAGGTGGAGGAGTCAATTAAAGGAACCTGAACTGTCCAGTGAAATGTGACCTTTAAGAAAATGAAGGTTTTGACCTTTACTGTTTTAGGCTGTATATTGATGAATAGGTTCAAGGAAGGGGTAGGGTGAAAGGACATGACAAGAACATGGCAGATATCGGAAAGGCTGTTAAGCACTCCAGATGTTGCCAAAGGAGGCGGCAGATGTTGTGTTTAGCATTAAAAGATTTATCAATAGAAACAAGGGCTGGAGTTTTAAAAGCAAGATTTTTTTTTGAATAAATAATCCTAGGGATGAACAAGTGTACCCAGACTGTGTTGTTTAGTTTTTGGTGGTCTGACTTTTTGCTTAAAGCTTTACAGATTTGTTTTTGTTGCATATGCAAGCTGTACAGTTTTTTATACGTAGTTCATGCAGTATGTGTATGAATGCTATCTCACGTACATGCATGATATAAATATGTGCTGATTTACTGACACATGAACACTGCTGAAAACTGAATGTTTTTGGGTGGGAAAACTCATTATGAGAAACATGCAAAAATAAAGAATCATAGGCCGTTTCCGCACGGCCCAAATACAACGCCTTAGGGTCGGCAAAAATGCCGTCCCTAAGGCGCCGTTTGCACAGGCGGCGCTGTTGAAACGCAGCGGCGCCGACCTGGCTCCCCTCCAGCTCCCCCAGAGCGGCGTCAGGCCGCCCCCAAAAACCTCCAGGAGGTTTTTTGAAAACAGCATGTTCCCGCCGGCGCGGTGTGAATGGCACCACTGGGAACACGCTGTTTTCTCCGTCCCCCCCACTCACCTTGTCATCCTGCGTCATTCTACCAGACTGCTGAGACCCTCCCTTGCTGTCCTCCGACCCCTGGAGGTCAGAGGGCAGCGTGGGGGGGCCTTAGCAGTCCAGCAGGACGACACAGGACGACGAGGTGAGTGGGGGGGATGGGGAAGAGGTGGCTCCATGCAGAGCTGCCTCTCCTGCACCGGCCTCTGCGGGGGCCGCTCGCACGCTCCCGTGCGAATGCCCCCCCCTCCTCCGGCAGGATTCCTGCCGGTGCAGGGGCACCCTTTCCGCAGTGCAGAAATGGCCATAGCTTCAATCACTGTAAAGGAAAAACAAAACCAGAAGAGGATTTTCCATCAAAGAGAAGGGAAGAGATATTTGAAATTATCATTCAAGAGCATTCATTAGCAAAGCATTTTATCTACTGCTCTAACTGATGCTCCAATGAAAACCCAAACGGCTGCTTTTGTGTAATTAGCATTTCATTTTGAACTATCAGTTTCAATGTCTAACAGGGCAATCCTAAACAAATTTACCACTTGAAAGCGCATAGACATCAAAGTGTGTAACACTGCTTAGGATGGCATGGCTAATATGGTAGCTGAATGGCCTTCTATTACAGAAGCCAGAGATGAAGACGAGAGTCTATTTTTAAAGGCTGCATTGCCATTACTTATTGAACTGAATATACTGTCTCTGGTTTTCCTTAAAATTAATGCTCCCCTCTTAAGCTGGGGGGAAGAATTAGGACTAATAAAAGGAAACACTTCTTCACGCAACGTGTGATTGGTGTTTGGAATATGCTGCCACAGGAGGTGGTGATGGCCACTAACCTGGATAGCTTTAAAAGGGGCTTGGACAGATTTATGGAGGAGAAGTCGATTTATGGCTACCAATCTTGATCTTCTTTGATCGGAGATTGCAAATGCCTTAACAGTCCAGGTGCTCGGGAGCAACAGCTGCAGAAGGCCATTGCTTTCACATCCTGCATGTGAGCTCCCAAAGGCACCTGGTGGGCCACTGCGAGTAGCAGAGAGCTGGACTAGATGGACTCTGGTCTGATCCAGCTGGCTTGTTCTTATGTTCTTAAGTCACTGAGTTCAGGAACTAAGTATTAATCAGAAGTAAGAAACTACACCGGAGATCCCCAACGTGGTGCCTGTTGGCACCCCAGTGTGGTGCCTGTTGGCACCCCAGTGTTCACCAACATCTTTTCTGGTGCTCATCAAATGTTTTTTTAAAAAACAGGCAGGTCAGAAAGAGCTTCAGTCCAGCAAGGCTTCTGACTGGCTGCACAGTATTTTTAAAATGTTCCTTTGGCAGCAGCTTCTACCACAGCACAAGAATCTCCACTATTTGACTGAAGGTAAACTTCAGGAACTTTTTTTTATGGCTAGCCCCATCTCCTTATGAGCTAGTGCTGTGTAGTTGTTAAGAATGGTGGGTTTGATTCCCTGCTCATTCCTCCTTGTGAGCAGCAGGCTCTATTCTGGTGAATCGTTTTTTTCTCGAATGGTGGTGGGCTGCCCGAGAAGGGGTAACTGAAAACACTACATTAAATTACAGAGAGCCAGTAGAGGTTGAGAGTGGTGGACACTAATCTGGATTACTTGGTTTGATTTCCCACTCTTCCACATGAGCAGCTGACTCTAATCTGGGGAACTAGATTTGTCTCCCCGCTCCTACACATGAAAACTTGGGAGACCTTGAGCCAGTCACAGTTCTCTCTGGAAATCTCTCACTCCCACCCATCTCACAAGGTGCCTTTCATGAGAGGGGAAGAGAGACAATTCTAAGTCATTTTCAGACTCCTTGTGGTAGAAAGGGTATAAAAACCAATGCTTCTTCTGTGGCACCCACTTGTAACCACCATTTTGTGGCTGTGCCCACCATGCTGTGTCAGAATTCTAAAGGTGCCCAAAGACCCCAAAGGGTTGCAAAACCCCAGTCTCTACACAGTGATTGGGGTTGGTATTTCAGGACAGCTGCAAGGGATTGGTCTTGATCTGTGGGTTGCCAGGTTCAAAGTCACTAGTTAGGCTGTGACAGGACTGACCCATATGAACTACTCAAAACAGCAAGGCTTCCAGCTCTGTTTAGGGGTGAAAGAAAAAGAGCTTTGATAGTTCCTGGACCTCATCCAGGCAGGACTTACTTGTGATCCAATCCTGCAAGGAACTATGTGTTCAGGTGCAGTGGTTTAGCTCAGTAGCAAGAACATAAGTCATAAACTGGCACTACTTGGCTGCTGGATTGCTCCTATACAGAACCCTGTCTCCAACAAACCTGTTGGGAGGGAGGAAACCCAGAAGGCTGGTAATCTGGGGTCTAGCCCTATGAATGTGAGGGGTGGCTGCTTCAAGGTCTGATAAACATTGGAGAAACTTCAGAAGCAGGGTTCCAAGACCAGACCTTAGAATTCAAGGATCCTAGATCTACAGGGAGTCTGGTGACATTAGTGGGTCTCCAAAGCCTCCTTTGCTGTCCTTGCTTATTCCTGTCCTTCCTCTGCTAAAGAGGAGTGTGTTCTTGGCTCATTACCCAGATCAGGAGGGGTTCTGACAACAAAAGTTGTTACTTTGCATCCAAAATGCACTATATCAAATTCAGTGAAGAGACAGTAGCTCATTCTGCACTGCAGTTTCAGTTTGGTGAGGCTCTTAATCCAAGGCAGCCTTGCTGCAAGACAGCAAACTAACATCTTCTCCATGAAGGATGTTTTATGTTGAAAATCAGTCTACAAAAGATTACATCTGATTCATTCACAGAAGAACGGACACAGTTGCTTTTTCCACTGACTTTTACTTTTTTTTATTTTGGGTTCATAACCTGCCCTACCACAGCCAAAGGCCCCCCAAAATTAAAGCCCAACTTTTAACATAGAATTTACAAAAAGGTTTTGGCACTAGTAAAATCTAAGTACGTTTTCCAACAGGGGAAGATCATGCAGCATAAAAGCCAACCATGCTAAAAACTAAGGCCCTTTCCGCACGGGCCAAAAACGACGGCCTGGGGGCGGTAAAAACGCCGCCCCCAGGCCGCCGTTCGCACAGGTTCGCACACATCGAATGACTGCGCTCCCCCTCCCCCAGGGCAGCGTCAGGCCGCCCTAAACAACAACCCTTTAAAGGGTTGTTGTTGAGGGGAAAGCGTCTTCCCGGCGGTGCGGTGCGAACCGCACTGCCGGGAACACGCTGTTTCCCCTTCCCTTTCCCATGTACCTCTCGTGTTGCCGTCCTGCGGGCCTCCTAAGTCCCTCCCTCGCTGTCCTCCGACCCCTGGAGGTCGGAGGGCAGCGTGGGCGGGGCTGAGGAGGCCCGCAGGATGGCGACACGAGAGGTAAATGGGAAAGTCGCGTGGAGAAAAGAAGCGACTCCATGCAGAACGCCTGCAGGTCACCGTCCTCTCCAGAATACTGTAAGCCGCATGCCTGCATGCGAACGGCCTCCGCCTCCACGCCGGCAGAATTCTTGCCGGTGTGGAGGCGCCTTGATGGCCGTGCGGAAACGGTCCAAGTCTCCTGCCCTCAAGAACCTACTCTATTCAATGGAAAGGGAAGAGGGGGAAACAAATGGACGAGGAAAAGGGGTGGGAGACTACACCATTACTTGGAAGCTAAGCAGGGTTGATGCTTGGATGGAAGATTATCTCAAAGGACAACTGCAGAGGACAACAAAGGCAAACCACCTATGATTCCCACTTGCCTTGAAAGTCCTTTGCTGGGGTCACCTAAAGTCAATTGCAGCTTGAAAGCAATTACACATGCACACATACCATTACCATCGAATGACAATATCATCAGAGCTGTATCAGATGATTTCTAGATGAATAATTTACAAACAGGCAGGATACATCATTTAGGCTCCCATTACTGACCACAGACAAAATGGCAGACTTTTCTGATCAAAAAGTTTGAACCAGCCCCATTTTCTATTGAAAAGCTTGTCAGACATCAGACATTTGTAGCAAAAGTGAGTGCATCATTTATTCCTAAAGATGAGCCAACTTCTGAGGATGAAGGGCCAGTGGAAGAGGAGCCAGGAGCAGAAGGAATAAATCAAAGGTCAGAAGCTCTGGAACTGGCTTAAGGAATAAACAGATCACAGTAAGAGGAGCTGTCAGTACAAGCAGATCTACAGGGAGAAGGGGCGGCAAAAGATAATGAATCCTTAGAACAGCAGAAGCAGAAGCAGATACAAGAATTAAACAATAAAAGGAGAAGTGCTCACATTGTTATGACCAGAGGCTCTGTGAACTGGAAACAGCTGCATTAGATGAGGACTGAGAGTAAGTAAAGTCTCTGCAGGGCACTGGTCTTAATAATAGGGTGGCTGATATAAGCCTTGACTTGGGTGCTGCTCTGCCTGGGTGCAACGTGTGTCTTCCTGAAAACTACTGTGTGCTTGGACTCCTCATTAGCCATTTCCTCCCGTTCATGCACTGATGCCTGGATAACTGGACCTTTATGAATGCTGCCTACCTTGACCCCTACACCATTTGACTTATGCCTACAAATGTTACCTGCATGGACCTCTGAACTGTTGGGCCTGTGCTGCCTTGTACTACCTGTCCAGGCACCTGAGCTGCTTAACCTGTACAACTGCTTTCTGGTTGCTTGAGTCATCTGCTAGCCTGTCATGCCCAGACCCAAGAAGCACAAGATATTTGCTGCCTGAGGGAAGTAGATAATAACCTTCCTAGCCTTTCCTAGAATAAATGTAAAATAAAACAACACTCTCTGTGTGGTAAAAAATTATTTATTAACAAAATTGGTTCAAGGTAGAACAAAGTGTAAGGCGCAGCATGGGGGTCTGATCTTATGACCTGTGTGCTGGGCAGCATGAGTGCTGTCCCCCAGACACCTAATTTTTTTCTCAGCACGCCTGCCGATGAAAAATTAACACACGCTGGAGCAGCTGTGAGTTTCCAGATGGGCGGCTGCCACTTCCTGAAGATTCTTTGCTGCCAGGGGCGCAAGCCATATAAGCCCACGTCTGGGCAGGTTACCCCTTGGCTTGCTCCACCCCATACCTCATAAGGAGGTTCCCATAAAGCGGGCATTTTGCCCGCTGCCCCCCAAGCGAAAGATCAGTCCCCCATGCGCAAACCGCCAACCCTCTAACAAATAAACATGCATTAACAAAATGTAAAAAACAGGGAGAGGTGGGTGGGAACGTGTTTTCTCCGGCAAAATGGGGAGGGATTAGGCCAGGCCTGGCCTAAAATAGGCCACCTGGCCCCACCTCCCCCGTGACGTCAGGGCGCCAGCGTCACTGCCTGGTGCCCCAGAGGCCTGCCACGCCTGTATGGCACCTGCAGGCCTGACACCTCGCAAGCTCTAGCCAGCTCGCGAGGCGACGGGGAAGGCGGCAGCTAACTAGGAGGCTGTCCCTTCCCCACCAGCAATGGCGGCCGCGGTAAGTCGCGGCCGCTCTTTTATAGTGATTTGTTCAGGCTCCATATTTTGCCACCTGCCCGATGGTAAATTTTATGAGGCTTGATTTGATGGCCAAAGGATTATAGGAATTGAACCTTAATCTATCTGTGAATGCTAACATGAGGATTAATTATCCTAATGACTTGCAAGCATCTGCATTTTCTTGTGCAAAGCTGGATTTCTAAGAAATAGGGGGGGGAGGTTTCAAAACTGACAAGGCAACTTTCAGCAAGACAATTTCTTGGGCTTTCATTATAATTCTTGGGGGA
This sequence comes from Sphaerodactylus townsendi, assembly GCF_021028975.2. Lineage (NCBI taxonomy): Eukaryota > Metazoa > Chordata > Lepidosauria > Squamata > Sphaerodactylidae > Sphaerodactylus > Sphaerodactylus townsendi. Next base: position 1,615,043 of record NC_059438.1, read on the forward strand.
AAGAAAGGCCACAGAAATGTTCATTACTATCAACAAAAACTCATCCAAATTATGTTGAATCTTAACCACCTGTAATCTCATTATTACAACCATGAAATGGGGAAAAAAACTGCAAAAAGGGAACTGGATTTCAGGTAGAGACTTTAATCCTTAGTCCATTCCATTCCAGAACCTTTATTAGGCATAAATTAATCCTTAGTCAATGGCTCGCAACAAAAGCCCTTCAAGTAATAGCTAGGAGTACACATGTTTTTCAGAGAGTTTTAGTTGTAATACATAAGAACCACTCCTCCTCCTCACCACCACAAAAGTCAACTATGGTCGAATCCCCACTACCGTCTTAGCCAGGTTTCAGAACACAAACTAACCAGGTTTGAGGGACAACCTCCCCGGTCGAATCCCCACTACCGTCTTAGCCAGGTTTCAGAACACAAATGACCGTTAGTTTGTGTCCTGAAACCTGGCTAAGATGGTAGTGGGGATTCGACCTATCATGGGGGGCTGTAGTAAGGAGGGTCATTGGGTGAGAGACAGTAGAAAAAGGTGGCTTGATTCAACCCAAAATGTAACCATGTATAAGATGTCTTATCGAATTAAGCAGGTAGGAAGAGAAGATACTTGATAAGAAATGCATATTCATCCTTCCTCCTCCACTTTACCCACACTATTGAAGACATAAAAATAATAAGGTTAAAAAAGATGCTTTGATATTGATTCTCTCCCCACCCCCCACTGTATATCTGACAGCTGGAGTATTCAAACAAAACCCTGAGTAAATTAAAGCAATAACAAAATTACACAGGGCAGCTGTTTCAGCGATTTCCACACAACAATGCTCTTTAGAAAAGCTAATGAATCTAATTGAATCTAACAGACAGGGCTAAAACGACAATAAGTGATTTCAAATGTATGGAAAAAATCTCACACTGCAACCTCGCCAAACAGTGAATAGAACAACAGAAAAAAACTTGGGTGGGCGGGGTGCTGTGTTTTCCATGAAACCTTTCCCTAAATCCCATTGATTCTCTGTCCTCTTTGTAGAACACCCATGATTAATGTTAATAGGCTATCTAAGTGCATGTTTTTCCAAGTAGTAATCCTATTTGGGCTGGAATTTGTGAATGTTCCTCTTTCCCGACTCACTATCCCTGAATTCCTAAAAGAAGTTTCATATGTTTGTTTGTTTTTTAGAACACTGGACATAAGCTTCCTTGTCCTGTAAAGAATATCCTTAGCTGTTGGATATAGATGCGTATCTTCTGAGACCCTACTTTGGGTGACCTGTTTCCTGAGGCTAGGGTGGGTGGGCATCCCCTCATCCTCCCTGAATTGCCACCTTGGCCTCCTGGGGTTGGCTCCTGAAGCTTTTCTAAGTATTGGCTGTAGAGCCTGAGGAGGGCGGGTTTGGGGAGGAGAGGAACCTCAGTGGGGCATAACATCATAGAGTCCATTCTCCAAAGCAGACATTTCCTCCAGGAGAACTAATCTTAGTTGTCTGGTGATCAATTGTAATAGTGGAAGATCTCCAGGTACCACCTGGAGGCTGTCAATCCTACAAAAGCCCTTTTTGGTTTTGGCGCCAGAATAGAAGAAGAAGAAGAAGAAGAAGAAGAAGAAGAAGAAGAAGAAGAAGAAGAAGAAGAAGAAGAAGAAGAAGAAGAAGAAGAAGAAGAAGAATTTGGATTTATATTTCCCCTTTCTCTCCTGCAGGAGACTCAAAAGGGCTTACAATCTCCTTGCCCTTCCCCCCTCACAACAAACACCCTGTGAGGTAGGTGGGGCTGAGAAAGCTCCGAGAAGCTGTGACTAGCCCAAGGTCACCCAGCTGGCATGTGTGGGAGTGTACAGGCTAATCTGATAAGCCTCCCAGATAAGCCTCCACAGCTCAGGTGGCAGAGCTGGGAATCAAACCCGGTTCATCCAGATTAGATACACCAGCTCTTAACCTCCTATGCCACTGCAAAACTCTCTCATCAAGATATTCATCTGTCTGCTTCTGTCATTCTCTTTTGCCAGGGGATGAAGCCTTTTGCTTGTCTGATGTTCCTTCAGTAATGCCTTCTTCTATGTCTAAACTGATGTCTCCCTGTTTGTGTACATGTGTGAGTGTGGATTAGTTTTGTTTTTAACTCATTTTATGATGCATTTTTATCCTGCTATCTGTGATTCATAAGAATGGTTTTGAATTTGTCATCCACACTAGTTTGACCTCCAAATCCTTGATGCAATTTCCCTTTTCTTTCAGGTGGATCAAATCCACATTTTTATTAAAAAGATTCCCTTGCCATTCTTTGTCTTCACACTGAACTTTTACTTTAAAATGCAGTCATCTTTCAACACAGTGTGTGCATTAATAAATCAACATTATACATTATAAATGGCATTCATTGTACAGGTAGATTTTGTATAAATTACTTATAAATCCCATATAATACCCATATGTAATGGGGCAGGTGGGGGAGAGGCTATGAAACCAACAGGGGAAACGGGAGAATTGGAGTCTATGACAAAGACAAGTTAAATGTTTGTTTATTTAGTTTATTTATAGCTCACCTTTCTCTGTGACTCAAGGCAGATTATAGTACATGAACAATATAATCAGACATCATAAAACTATCAATGAACAATTTAGGATTACAAGATAAGAATGGAATGCAAACATACTGCCTGAGGCAAGGTATACTATAAACAATGCAGCAAGTGGAATTACAAAGGTATAAGATAATGCAGTAAAAATAAGATGATGCCTACAGTAATGATCACAATAGGTTACAGTCCTATTCCAATGTAAAAGGCACCTTAGGACTGTTTCATTCTACTCCAGTTCTAATCCTTTTCTAAAAATGCTCTCCTGGGCATTTAAGTTGGAACCTGGCTTCTGCTAATGATACAAGTCTGAGATCCACCATGGTCTGAGAGCCAGTGTGATGAAGTTAAGAGCAAGCAGGGTCTAATCTAGAGAACTGGGTTTGATTCCCCTCTCATCCACATGGACAGCGGAGTTTGGAACTTTCCAGTGGATATAAGGGTGCATGCTGCCACAGGAGGTGGTGATGGCCTCTAACCTGGATAGCTTTAAAAGGGACTTGGACAGATTTATGGAGGAGAAGTTGATCTATGGCTCCTTGATCTGAGATTGCAAATGCCTTAGCAGACCAGGTGCTCGGGAGCAGCAGCAGCAGCAGAAGGGCATTGCTTTCACATCCTGCATGTGAGCTCCCAAATGCATCTAATGGGCCATTGTGAGTAGCAGAGTGCTGGACTAGATGGACTCTGGTCTGATCCAGCAGGCTCTTTCTTATGTTCTTATGATTCCAGATCCCATGGTTGCCTTTTGGAACATGCTTAATGGTATGTTTCTGTGGCCATGATCAATTTTTATATCTGAAATCAGGGACAAAAAGGAACCTCCCTATTCAGAGATAGTACGTCTCTGAATCCTAGTACTAGGTCGGAAACACTGTGAGAAGGCATCATTTTCTTTGCCTTGTTGTCAGCTCAGCACTACAGAATAACTGGTTGGCTACTGAGGCCCCTTCCGCACATGCAGAATAACACACTTTCAATCCACTTTCAATGCATTTTCCAGTTGCAAACAATTGTGAAAGTGGATTGAAAGTTCATTATTCTGCATTTGCAGAAGGGGCCTGTGTGAGACAGGATGCTGGAATAAATGGACCATTGGTTTGATCCAGCAGGCCTCTTCTGATGTTCTTAAGAACAAGCAAGGACATTGCTTACATGACGCAGCTGGCATTAGGGTTCTAATCTGCCAAGCATGTGAACAAGATCAGGTTTCTTCCTATTATAGAAAACAAAATGAATTTCTCTCTTTCCTTCTCTGCATACTAAATTTGCAGGCAGTGTTTAGAGCCTTGATTGATATTGAAACAGCTATATCTTGAAACATACTAATCAGGCACAAATTACTTGCTAAAATATTAGCATTTATAACATTAATTGAAACTTAAGTTGCTATAATGATTTATTAATCCAAGTTTTCAAATTATTTAATCATCGCAGTCAAATGAGTAATGAATTGTATTCCTGGTTCAAGTCACTACAATAAATTAACTTTTCAGTTGGCTAATTGGATATACTGTGGTTTTAAGAAATGGACAGTTCAAGGAAAAATACATTTTGCAGTATTTTAATATAGCCTTTAAATACTGATATTCTAATAGTATAGTTCAGAATGGTATATATTTGTTTTCCAGTAAGTATCAAAACTTTTAGGGAAGGCAGTATGGTAAAGCTCAATCTTATCAGATCTTGGAAGCCGAGCAGAGTCAGAACTTGGAAGGGTGACCTCCAAGTAAGACGTAGAAGAAGAACACAGTGGCAAACAATTTCTGCTTCTCATCTGCCTTGAAAATTTCTTAAAGGGGTTGCTATAAGAAGGCTGCAGCTTGTTAGCAAAACATTTACTAGAAGAAGGAGGAGGAGGAGGAGGAGGAGGAGGAGGAGAAGGAGGAGGAGGAGGAGGAGGAGGAGTTTGGATTTATACCCCACCTTTCTCTCCTCAAGGAGACTCAAGGTGGCGTACAAGCTCCTTTCCCTACCTCTCTCCACAACAGACACCTTGTGAGGTCGGTGGGGCTGAGAGAGTTCCCCAAGGTGACTAGCCCAAGGTCACACATCAGGAAAGTAAACATATCTGGTTCACCAAATAAGCCTCTGCCACTCAGTTGGAGGAGAGGGGAATCAAACTCGGCTCTCCAGATTACACTCCACTTGCTCTTAACCACTACACCACGCTGGCTCTCAGTAAGTCTCAGGAAATAGGAAATCTCAGGAAATAGGAAGCAATATGCTGTACATCCCTAAGCATGTTTTTGCAGCATAATTCCCCCTGAATCCATTAGAATTTATTTTTGAGTGAGTGTACTTAGAATCTCATCTTTAGACTATTGTTCAGCTCCTTTGGACTGTATAAATTACCAGTTGTTTTCTAAGGTCCTCTAACAATGAGAAGACAAGAGTCACTGGAAAATACAATAATGCTATGAAAAATTGAAGGCAGCAGGAGAAGAGGAAGACCCAAGATGAGATGGATTAACTCTGTAAAGGGAACCATGGCCCTCTGTTTGCAAGACCTAAGCAAGGCTGTTAACAATTAGATGTTTAGGAGACATTAATTCATGGAGTTGTCATAGTCAGAAGTGACTTGACAACACTTAACATACACACAGAGACATGACTGGCATGGATGTCCTGGCATGGATAGTCCCAGTCTAGTCAGATCACAGAAGCTAAGTGGGGTCTACCCTGGCATGGATAGTCCCAGTCTAGTCAGATCACAGAAGCTGGAGTCTACCCTGGTTACAATTTGGATGGCCAACCTACAAGGAATACCAGTGTCATGATGCCAAGGCAGGCAATGGCAAACCATCCACCTCTGAAAATCTCTTGCCTTGAAAATCCTATTGGGCCACTGAAAATCAGCTGTGATTTGATGTTACCAGGAAAAAAATCATTAGTGGCTTTAAAAAAAACGTGTCATGTTGCTCTTTGTGGGTAGCATAAAGAGGCCTAGTCTTTGGGATGCTCAGACTAAAAATAGAGAATTCTGCAGTTCTTGGTTTGTTCAAGGTAGGTAGGGCAAACTGGCAAGTATCCTGGAACATCGAACACTGAAAGGCCATTCTTGAATCTGCCCATCATTTGTTGTATAGTGGGGTGAAATGGGATGGGAAGGTTCTTCATGTTGAGCAACATCAACCAAAATCTCTGATCTGGGTCCCGTGAGGAGAGGAGGATAATGTTCAGCACCTGTCATCTGAGCTGACTTTCAGGTGAAGATAAACAATACATTGGCTGAGCTTATAGGTATGGTGGGGTTGCCCAAAAGGTGCCACTGGGCTATCTAGTTGCATTCCACCCTAAAAATAAATTACTATTTTGATGATGAAGATCAGCTATTTAAATAATCTAGCTTAACTCAAGACTTGTTTGTCGTATGACCCAATCCAATTTTTTGCATTCCTGTACCACCAAGAATCACTCTGCAGCCACCGGGGACTCTGGATTGGACTGCCAATGTTGTTATCTCAACTCCAGCTTTCCCTAAAGTGGCAAATGATGTGACAAAAGATTCAACTGCTTGAAGAATGTATGATATAGCACTGTTACATCTAAAGAATAACCTCATTTCCTTTAAGTCTGCTGAAATACACCAAGTTGGGTACACATTTCTCTACCTAGATTTGCCCAGAATTCCATGACTGGAGAAAAGGAGTTCTATATTTAGCTTACTGATGGGGCTCTTAAACCATTTAAAACATTTAACGCAATTACTGTTGACCTGGGGGCAATGAAGCTTTGGTATTCATTTCATGAAAAAGAAAAAAGAAATACATGGAAAGAATGCTATTTTTCATCCCGAAAACCTGATTCATTGCTATCAAACTCCCCCATGCTTTACCCCATTTTGTCAGTAGTCCATAATAAAGAAAAAGAGCAGATTAGATTTTATGAATTCAGCCAGCTAAGTGAATAATTCTAGGTTTCAATTATTTCTGACTTAATGCCCGAGTGTGTCTAATTTTCATTCTAATGCCTGCAGAGAATCATGACTTTAGCATAATTCATGTTGATGCATTTTGACATTTTCAACTGTGGTGGGTTTGCTTCCTGGGAATATGCAAGCCATCCGAAAATGCAATAACAAAATATCAAAAGGAAATATCTCGCAGAACTAAAGGACCCAATTTGGGCAGGAGCACAGATATAGGAACAACAAAAGGGAATGAAATTTCCGGCCCTCATTAAATAGGCAAAGGGCTTGCATTCTGAAACGACACAATGTGTTCTTGGCATGCTGATGTTCACACTTCCTTTTCGAGCAGGAGGGAGAAAATGTTCTCAAATTTTACAATGCAACTGATATCATATTTATGGGCGGGGAATCCCTGTTCTCTATTTGGTACTAATGCTAGGAGATTCGTAATCTTGTTAAAACTGACCATGCTGTTCCTTTATTCGACATTCAGACATGGACATGGGTATATAATACATTCTTCATGCACTACAAGCTTTGGAGTAAATCCATGTTGACTGTTATAGGTAGAGTAGTCAGCTATGGCTTGGGAAATTTTGGGGTGGATCTGTGGACCTGTGAAGGGTGGGGTTTGGGGAGGCGAGAGACCTCATCAGGGTATAATGCCAGATAGTTCACCCTCCAAAGCAGCCATTTTCTCCAGGGAAACTGTTTTAAGTCATCTGGAGATCAATTGTAATAGCAAGAGATTTCCAGGTAATACCTGGAGGTTGGCAACCCTATTTATAGGGGATTAGCAATATGTCTTTATTGACTGATGGATCTGTAACGGCAAAGGGGAGTTGGGCTTATATTACAATTCATCCCCAAATCCATACCAAAGTAGATTTGAGTAACTTTTGTTTTGCTGCCTCTTACATCTCATAGTGTAGTGATTAAGAGTGGTGGACTCTAATCTGGAGAACTGGGTTTGGTTCCTCACTCCTCTCTGTGGTAGATTCTAATCTGGTGAACTTGATTTGGCGGTTTTCACGCAGGCTGAAAGCAACAGCTTCAGCCCGGTAAAACATCATTTTGGTGGGGACCCTTTGCACAGGTGCCACTGCCAAATCGATGCAGCAGCGCTCCGTGCCCGCCAAAACGGTGTTTTCAAAACTTGCTCAGGGAGTGAGTTTTCCTGCAAATGTCGACACAGCAGGTGGAAGCCGGCGTATTCTCCTCCCCTGCCCCAAATGCCTCCTTACCTCCTGCTAGCAGCCGTCGCTCTGCTGTCACTCTGAGGAAGCCAGGGGACATGCCCCCTGGCCTCCGTAGCTGCAGCCGTCACTCTGGCCATGGGGGCACGTCTCCTGGCCTTCTCAGAGTGACAGCAGAGCGACAGCTGCCAGCAGGAGGTAAGGAGGCATTTGGGGCTGGGGAGGGGAATACGCAGCTGTGTGGAGCCTGCTCCAACAACTGCGCATCCCATGCGGCAAACGGCCCCAGAGCCTGCATCGGCATGATTCATGCTGATGCAGGCTCTCTCCCTTGGCTGTGTGGAAACAGCCTTTGATTCTCCATTCCTCTACATTGGCAGTGGACTCTAATCAGATGAACTGGGTTTGTTTCCCATTCCTCTACATGAAACCTGTGGGTGACTTTTGGCTAGTCACAATTCTCTCAGAACTTTCTCAGCTCCACCCACCTTACCTGGGGTCTGCAGTGGGGAGGGGAAGGGAATGTATTTGTAAGCTACTTTGAGACACCTTGAAGGTAGAGAAAATCCAACTCTTATTTATTTATTTATTCTTTCAATTTCTATACCGCCCCATCCCCGGAGGGCTCTGGGCGGTGTACAGCGGACCAGTATATATAAAATAAAACAACTAAAACCATTAAAAGCAGCGATACAGATAAAACTAAACATAATAACAAGTTATCATAAGCAAAAAGTGGCGTCCGGAAGCTCCATTTTTAGATCCTCTTTCAAGAGGGAGGGACGATAGACCCCGAGATGGCAGAGGCCCAGATGTAAAGGCCGGGGGGGGGCAGGTCCCTTTCTCTACCCTAAGGGACTGGTTGATAAGCATCCATACCCATCTTAAAGAAACCTTAGCATCTAGTTAATGCTCCCACATAACAATACAAAGGGAATTGGCAGCCCAAACTTCAGTGGAGGGCAGGAAGTTGATGCACAGCAGCCAGGCATGGCACGATTTTGCTACGTCGGAAGAGGTTTCTGGCACCTCACCCAAGAAGAAAATAGGTAATCTCCCCAACTGCAGTAAAAAGTCCCTATGCAGCCCAATGGGATTTGTCACCCTTTATGCTGGTGTAAGTCCACTCCAGTAAAAGGGGCCTTCCCAGGCTGCAAGGGCTCAAGAAGCTGACTAAAGCTGCCCTCCTCCCCCAGGAACATCTCTAGAGGTACTGGCATGGGATCCTTCACTGGAGGAGTGCTGGCGCCATGACTGTGGCAGCACTTGGGCATCACATAGCTGTGTGCTCCTTGGTGCCAGGATTAATGCCTCTGGACTGGCATAGATGCCAATGATGGTGGCATTTGATGGCATCTACATAAGTTCAGGAATCAGACTGCATCTAGAGCCCTTCCACCATGCAGGATTGCACTGTTAGTGAACTATAGTACAATCCTAACAACATTGGCATAGAATCAAGCATTTCCAGTGGTAGCCCCACTTAAACCCTGTTGCGGTAATCTAACCTGGATGTACACCCTTCCCACACATACCATTAAACTATTTTCAGGCAGGAAATAAAATGTCCCACCCTGTTTTTCCCCTCTTTGGTTCCAAGTATATTTCCAAGCAGCATTTTCTCCAAACCCCCTTTAGAACAATTCTTTTGTCTGAAGAGTTTTTGAGCTGGCTTTTCTCTCGGTGTGGCCATTTTATCTTTCCCGCAGCTGTTTTCCATGCCTCTGTGACATCGTCCTACTTTCCTTTTGGAGTCATTTTTTTTCATTTCCCCGTTTTCAGTCCTTTCCCTTTCTTTGCCTCACTCTTTCTTTCCTATTTTGGGTGAATATACGAAGCCCCAATTAAACTGAGCTGCAGAGAATTGAAGCAGTGAATCAATAAAGCATCATTTCAACAATGAAGCAATTTTTTAAAAAAACCCTCATGACAGCTATGAAACTTTTGGAGGGGGTGAGTGATAAAAGGGGGGGATCAAAAACATTATGTTGTATGTGATTTGTGTGTAATCAGAGCATGGGGTTACTATGGCCTAATCATGCTTTTTGAGAAATGGTCATAGCTGGCATATCAGCCAAAGCTGATTGAAAAGGGGAGTATATACCAGAGAAGGGATTGGGTCAGAATCCAGCAGTTCCCACAGCTTATGACATTGGCCCTTTCCCCACTTTCCTTAAGCCCCGCGCCACTCTCCTCAAGTAGCGCGGGGTCCAGCTGCCTTCCCCACTTCAGGGGCGGTGAGAACGCAGCCGCCCCGACGCTGCCTCTCTCCCGCCCCCTCAACGCGCGGAATTCCTGGCGCCTTTTCAAATGGCGCCTTTTGACGACCCCGCGCAGAGTGCGGGGTCGTGGGGAAGCCAGGGCATGCGCCAGGAATTGCTCGTGCCGGGAATTGCCCGCAGCAACCCTCGGGCAAAGGTGAGTGGAGAAAGGGCCATTGTTTCTTCAGCTCCCTCCAAGACTGGCTGACTTCTCATTCCTTGAGCAACTTTGTCATGGACCAAGAGCACCGCAGCAGCTCCACTGTATAAGCAGTGACTGAGACCAAAAGTAAATGCATACATAAAAAATGTCATGCATCCTAATATCTCACAACTGGAAGGATGCCAATCTCTGCCTCATAAAGGGGTCAGGGGATTTGTTCACCACAATAATATTGGATTTTTCTCCCCTTCACCCCCCGTCCTCACACTGTTGCAGAGCTATATTTACAGCACCCATATATTTAGATCATTTTGCATATTGGACACAGTCATTTGCCAGACTTGCTTGATTATTTGTTGCACATGCCCTACTTTCTGCAGCCAAAACTGCAAGCTTAGCTTGTCATCTTGGGGGAGTATGAAACTATTTGCACCCAGGAGGAGCACAAGATAGAAACGTGCCCTTAGGAAACTGAAGATTTGCAGGCCTCAAGGGAAATCCCAGCAGATAAGCATCAGTTGTATAAATGATGCTTAATAGTTGATTCTACCCAAGCAAGTAAAGAAATATATATATATATATAGCTCCTCAGGTATTAAACTGAACCTAACATTTCTGGCTCACAATAGAAAATATGTCAGAAAACCAAGACTGTGGGACAATGATAAGAAAATACTTCTGGTCAAAGTCTAAATATTCATTATCTAGGCAATTATTACATGCCAGTGAAATTCTATGTTCCCAATAAGTTGGCTAGCCCTTCCTCACCACAACCAGCTGGCATATCAAACTGAAAATGCTCATACTCAAGATGGTGGCTGTAAAATGGCCTTGCAAACCTCCATGTGAACCTGGAGATCCCCAGATTACAGCGGTTGGGTTACCCTGGAGCAAATAACACAGTGTTGGAGAATGGACAGTATGGCATTATACCCAAACAAGGCTTCTCACCACCATCCCCAGCCTGAATTTTCCAGGCTGTGCATCCCTTCCAAATCTACAGGAATATCTGAACCGAGAGTTGAAAACCCTACTCCAAAGAATAGCTCAATATGATTGGATGGTCATTCTATGTTGGCGGTTGTAGAAAGTGTTGTAAAGTTGTAGGCAACTCATGGAGTGTTGCAGGCGACTCATGGAGGCCCTGAAGGCAAGAGATGTTCAGAGCTGGTTTGCCACTGCTTTCTTCTGTGGTGTTTTCCTAAGTATCTTATTGTGCCAGAGGATGCCAGCCATAGATGTGGGCAAAACGTTAGGAGCGAAACCTTTCAGACCCCGGCCACACAGCTTGGAAAAGCCACAACAGCCAGTTGATTCAGGTCATGAATGCCTGCTACAATATATTTCCAAAGGATTCTTCTATGAGCATTCTAAAGAATCTGAACTGGATGAATGGAGCAGCAAAGTTCCATGAAATGTAGCTGATCCCGCTTTCTAACAAATCATTTTGGATTCACACTAAGTAAATGTTATTTCAAGCTTGCTAACTTTATGCCACAGTGGAGGCATGCTATCACACCAAAAAAAAAAAAGAATTATGGCATTGTATATTATTTGTCATAATGCAATATCACATCTCACATATTAATGCAATTCCACACTGTGCCATTGCCGAAGATCAACGCTTGCACAGCGATTCAAATCTGATAAAATATAAACTGGTGACAGTAATTTCTCAGGAACATTTAATATGTTGAGCATTGCACTAGGGGTATCATAGCGAATTCTTACTCCATGATGAGAATGGATAAATCATTCAGATTTAAATATGAAGTGCTCTGTTTCGCGGGTGATTTGCTACCCTAGAAATTGCCTGAAGTTTTTACGGTTTCATGGGTGAGAGTCCCATAGGCTTTCACAATAAGGATTTCAAGGGAATTCTGAAGAGAGTGTCAGTATGGGACTGGTATTCTAGATCACTAAATTTTCTTCACAACTTTTGAAATGTTTACAAATATTAATCTTTTCACTTTTATTAACCACCTTAGCCAGAATTGGAAAGGTGGAGCAAAAATAATACTTCCAAAGACTGAAAAACAACCACATTCTTCATTTTCACCCAACAATGGGTCTATTGCCTCTTTGATCTGGTGTTTGTTTTTCAAATATCTGAAGAAACATTTCTTGTTGTAGCTAGCCTCCTTTGCCGGCATCAGTTCTCTATGAGCTGGTCATAGGTAAGGTTCATAAGTTCATAAGTAAAGAATGAGTAAAATTTTTAAAAAGAGAAACAAAACAAAACCCAGTAATGGTGCCATGCCTTGTGTTTTCATAAATGTGACTCTTCTGTTGCTGCACCGCAGCAGCGTCATCCTGCCTTTTCCCGGGTGGTGTGAAGCCATCCCTGAAAACCTTGCTCATTGAGGTTTTCAAAAAACTGCTTGTGCGAGCAGTCCCCCACCTCCACCGCTGTGCGGAAAGGGCCTGAGGTTACTGCAACATGAACAAGTCAGCATTCTGGAAATCCTGGCACATTTGTGGCCGCATGGGCCCACTAGTTCACATGCAGAACAGACAACACCCAAAGTGGAATTCATTATACTTATTCACCAAAATGGCACCTTTATTTACAGGTTAAATCTCTCAGGAATAGGCCTTATGGTGGAGCCTGGGATGGAATGACAGCTCATCTCCCTATTACAGAGATCAGTTCCTCTGGGGTGAAAGGGATGCTTGGCCAGGTGGACTCTGAGCCATTGCACCTCACTGAGGTCCCTGTCCTCCCCAGGCAAAATTCAAATCCCCAGGAGTTTCCCAACCTGGATCTGGCAACCCTATCTCATCCCCAGCTGATGGCCAGAGGGGACCTGCCAACACTTCTGTGGAAACTTTAGTGCTTTGGTACTAGAAATTTTTCTTCATCATCCATGTGATATGTGAGAACCAGTTGAGGGGTGGGGGAAATAGTGGTTAGAATGTCTTTCTAGGGTCTGCATTTGAATCCCTGCTTTGCCACAGAAGATTCCTGTGGGCCAGTCACGCAATCAGCCTAACCTTACCTCACAGGGCTGCTGTGAGGTTGAAATGGCGGAGAGAAGATCAAAGTGAACTGCTTTGAGTCCCCATTGGGAAGAAATGCAAGGCATAAGTAAAATATGCGAAAGGTGCATCTTGATTAAGAAATGAGCTAAAGGACCATTCAGACATCCAGTCCTGTGCTAACAAGATGCCCACTGTACTAATTCATGATGCCTTGAAGCAAGGTAACTGGAAGCACTTTTAGGTCACAGACTGACATTGAAATGGCATATGAGGTGGGAGGTCTTTGCCATGAGGATGAAGGACAAGTCAAAAAGGAAATACAGAAGGATTGAAGAGGAGCTGGTGGCCAGCACATATTAGTTACAGAGTATTCCCCGTTGGTTTGTTTTTCATGTAAATTTCCCCAGTTGTTTCAGTTCTGCACATTTTGTCGTGGGTTCTGTAGACATGTGCGTAAAGTTTTTTTATAATGTTGATACACCGACAAAAAATAACTTTGTGCACATATCTGTTAACATGTATCTTATAGTCTTGTGGTCACTTTTATTAACACCTTAACCTGAATTGGAAAGGTAGAGCAAAAATAATACTTCTAATAAATAAAAAACAACCACATTCATGGTTTCTCTTCCCCTGTTCCCCTGAAAGAACATTTTGACAGAGTCTAAATATTATATTGATAGGTAGTTTGAATTTACAACATCTCAGCCATGGCTTCCTTCTTTTACAACACAGTAAGTTCATTTCAATTCAGATTACACGGTGTGTAAGGGGATTCTAGCAACTCCAGCTCACTCTCCTTTTCCCCTTTCCTTCACTCCTTTGTTAAAATTAGAATTGGGAAAGGCTGAGATTTTGTGGAAAGCCTGAACTACATCACATCTTCTGAGCATTATAACCAGCGGACACAACTATTGACATTGGTATCACAGACAAATAATGCCATAAAAAATCAAGTTGCCAAAAATTCCCACCTGCAAGTTAGTATTAGATATTTCAGGTCCTCTTAAGCGGCCATGTGTCTCTAATGTAGACACATCCTCCTCTACAATGCCAATTTGCTTACTAAGAGCAAATAGTAGAGGATCAGCTTTTTATTTATTTATTCTCTTTAAATATTTCATATCTCACCTTTCCATCAAAAGAGACCTCCAAGCCAGCTCAAAAATATGAATGGGCTAATCTGCCCTTTCTGAATTGGGGTTTTTATTTATTTTATTTGGTTTTGTGTCTTATCATTGTGAACCGTTTTGGTCTACACGTTTTCCTTGCTTTATTTTGATTCACTACTTTATATTAGCATTTGTACATAATTTATATGCTCTTGATATGGTAGCATTGTGCAATATATGTCATGCACTTGTCTACCTAAATATAATTGGATGGATCCAGCCAATTTTTTCACACTCTCTCTCCTAATTCCTCCTCTTTATTATAGCTTCTGTCCCACATGGCTTCTGTCTAGGAATGCCCTCATTCCTTTTAAACCAGTAGAAAAAGATGGTTGGATCCAGCCCGGTATATATTGTTGATTTATTGATATACAAGGAGGGTTGAAAAACTTGCACATATTTTATGGGAACATCTTACACCAGAGGAAAGTGCTGCCGCTAGTAAAATGGAGTACTGGGATCTAAATCAATATTGATCAGCTCCTTAAAAGCATGGCTGAATGCACACATTTTACATTGAAACATTAGGATGAGAGAAGAAAATACAGAACTAAGCCTTTTGGATCTGATTCATAGAAGGGTCAAGCAATTAAAATATTTTTAAAAATTAATTTTATTTTTAATTAAAAAAATTAAATTAGCACATGCATTTGATTTTGTCAGCATCCTTACTCAAAATATCATCTGGAAAAAAGAGATGCCATTACAGCAAAACAAATAACATGATAAAAGAGCATGCAGACCATCAGCGCACAAACAGAAGTGGTGTTAGGGGTGGGGGGAACCCCAGTACTGTCAAAATCCTGGGTAAAGAAAAAATGCTTTTAACTTGCAGTAATACAGGAGGGATGTTCATATTAATAATAATAATAAAAGAAATGAAACATTTTCCCCCTGAAACCAACATCATTAGGAAAACTAAAAATGTTTGTTAATGAGGTTTAGTTCTAATTATTATAGTACATGGCTATCTGGTTTACATGGCTATCTGGTAGAACAGAGAGTAGACTTGGAGTGCAAGAGAGTCTGGAAGGAATTGAACTTACAGAGAGAAGTTACACTATCAATCAATATGTTCCTCAGAATGCTTGTAGTCATTCCGGTTTGTGTAAGTCAATGCCATAAAGTCAAGCGCAACCTAATTGTTTACATCAATTGGGTACTTTAATAGCAACCTGAAGCAACGTTGCCAATTAAGTTTCTCCAGTGGACCGTTCTCCAGCAACGAGAAGTGTTCTTGAAGTTATGTTGCTGACACTTTAATAGATAAATTGCTGGGTCATTTGAAGACTTGTTCTAATATTGCTCTCCTAGCCATTAGTAAATAGCATAATAATAAATCGTGGGACGGGTTCCAGAGAGGGATCCCCCTGACTTCAGCCCTCCCCAAAATTTAAAAATAAAGAACTGGCCCATTAATTTTAAATCCAGTTATCTTGGGTCATCTGTTGGGCAACAGTTTCTTCGACAACACAGTTGTTTTTTTCATTCCCACAGGTTTATGAAAAGAAAATGTTTGGGTTTTTTGGGGCAGATTTAAACTCCCCCACCCATTTTTTCAGTTTTGAATTTTTTTGACAAACCTGGAGGTTTCCCCAAGTTTTGAGAACAATTCCCCTTCTATCAGTGTGTGCCTAATCCACAGCTCTTCTGAAACTTGAGAAATTGATATATTGACAGCTACCCTGTTTCTCCGAAAATAAGACATCCCCTGAGAATAAGATGTAGTAGAGGTTTTTCTGAAGTGCTAAATATAAAACATCCCCCGAAAGTTAGATGTAGCAAAGTTTCTGTTTGGAAGCATGCCCATTGAACACAACACCAGAGCATGCAGCTGTGGAGCGGAAAAATAAGACACCCCCTGAAAATAAGACATAGCACATCTTTGGGAGCAAAAATTAATATAAGACACTGTCTTATTTTCGGAGAAAGACGGGTATTGCAATCATTCCGAGGCTTCTGAAAATCCAAGAGCTGGTTCACACATTGGGATATGATGCAGTTCATCATTGATTACCTGTAGAGCAATGCTTTCAGTGTTACCTGTCTTGCCTGAAGGGCTTCTAAAATACGTTTGGCGGGCAGACTAGGGTTGAAGAGAGGAGTCAGGAAGTTGTAAGGAGAATCTCGTCCAGTTGCAGATAAAAGACTAATGAAAAACATAATTTGGCTCTCTAAAACGGGATCTTTCTTTTGCCACAACTTTACTGTGATTAAAAATGTACATTAGCTAGCTTATTTTTTTCAGCTAGCTCACATCCAAACTGCTTTACCATATGCCTAAGGGTCAAAGAACCAAGTAATCTCTGACCCAGCTGTAAATGGCCCATCATCGGCCCACAAATGCTATTTGCTTTTTGAGCTTCAGTTTTGAAGGCCGCTCTCAGTACCCTGCCAAGCAATCTGATTTGGCAGGCCATAAAACAACAATTTTTTTTCACAGAGGCAGAGAGAGAAAAGACTAGCATCCTTCCCCATTTCTCCCCCGATAATAAAAAGAAGGAACCTTCTTCCTTATGCAAACTGAACATTTTAAGAAGGGGTAGGACCACCAGCTTGATATCAGATCACATTCAGGTCTTAAAGGCAAGAAAACAATCTGACGTAGAACTTCAGGTCTGTAAGAGATACTCCAAACTTTGCAACTTGCCAAGGGTTTTATTCCCTGAAATGAACCTGTCACACAGTGTTTAAAAAGGATAATCCTTCAATAGATTCGTTTTGCCATATGGGGGAAGAAATGGTTTGTTTCCTGGGGGGAAAAAAAATTAAACCGGCTTTACACTCCATTTGGATTGTTTGAAATCATTTTGTTAGAGGAAGGGGATTAGGGAAGCAAAGACACAAGCCCTGTATAATTATGAGCTGTGTTTGTATCGATACAGCTTGTGGTATTATTGCAACGGCAGCCTATATTTACAGAGGGCTGCATTGATTTTTGTATCCGTGTAAAAATAATCCCACCAAGTTGACTTCTGGGTTCCGTATTAACAATTTGTACTTCTTGCTGAGGTTGGGCTGAGGGAGTAGTTTTCCACATTTGGGCTGTAAATAATGTTGCTTTGGCTTCCCACAAAGGCCTAATAAAAATCAGAAAGTGCATTATTTATTAAGCATTCTTGCTATATATAGTGTCCAGGAGACAGGAGTCAAAGGGAAAGTCTTGTATTTCTCCAGGACAGGCCTTGAGGTTTTGCTGAGAAACCACAGAAGAATGAAAAGGAACACCTGGAAGCCACACAGCGTTTATTTCACCTTGCATCAGTTGAGGGAGTTTGAGATATTCCTCATTGTGTCTTTGTCTCCAAAGAGAATTCTGTGAGACAAATGACTTCACCTCAGGAATGTAAACTGGAGGACATTTATATAGTATCTACCTCCATTTTAAAGAAAGAATTGCGTCATTTTCTAGCCTGAAGTTTCCATGAAAGTGCCTTGGGAGTATGTCAGAGAGGAAGTTCTGTCAACTCACACATTAGAAACTGACAGCTAGTGATGCCTGAAGATGGAGGGATATACAAATACTTTGGTTTTCTTGTTTCTATTTGTTCTTAAGTAAAACTTCATCCAGTTCAAGTAAAAGGTAGACCCCTGTGCATGGACCGGGTCATTACTGACCCATAGGATGTTGTTACATCATGACATGTACTAGGAAGACTATGTTTATGTGGTGGTTTGCCATTGCCTTTCCCAGACATCTACACTTTACTCCCAGCAAACTTTGTCAAGTTTAAGTAGGCATAATCAGAACACTACTCAGGTCTAGTGCATGGGACCTACTCTAGGGGTGACAGCCAAGTGCTGGCAACAGTGGGAGTTTTAGGAGGTAGGAACATGCAAATAGGCCAACATCCTGGGTTGCTTCCACTGTGAGCCCAGAAGGGACATCATCACATAGGCTCGATGCTCTACAATCTACAAAACTCTATAATCATCAGGATGCCTATTCCCTTCCCCATTCCTTCCCTTTCACGCTACTGAGCAATGGCTAACAATTGGGGCTGCTGGGCAGGATATCTCCTGCCGTAAAGTGAAATCTAGCAGCCTCAGCCCACTCCTCGGAAAGTAAACTTAGAACTGAATTGTGACACTCTAACAAGTACACTGCACTGACTATCATCCCTGTCTCTGTTACCCTTGGGCCCATAATATGTGTAGAGTGAGAACATGTCACTGGGACAATAGTTTTTGGACCAAACAATCTAACGTATATCCACATTTGGATCTGCTACAGCACTCAGAGGGGGTTTTTTGGACATGAAAATGTAGGGGTCCCTGTGTATATGTGCGGTGGTCTTTTTTATAAAATCTTTTAGTGATGGTATGAAAAGTGTCCATACTGGGATCCCCAAGGGGAAAAGGAACCAGTATTTGTGCAGTGGTTACAGTGCTGGTTTCTTACAAGGTGACCTTGGACCAGTCAGTAGAGACCATCCTCCTGATTAGCTGTGCTGCATCAAGTGGTCAGCTTCCCTCCTACTTTCAGAGACCTTGAGTCTCCTTTGAGAGGGGTTAGGGACATAATATGGCTCCCATGCATATGAAGGGCTAGGCATCTCTGCTTTTGAATTCAGTGGAGCAGCTTGGTACCACAGGTTTGATTTCTTGACTGCCAGAACACAACTTGATGCAGGAAAACCGCAAATGGTTAGATTTGATCTTTAAGGAATGAAGCCTTCAGCTGCAAGCCAAAATTGTATTGCCTCATGTTATTGGAGTTAAATCTTGAAATATCACTAACAAATTAGAAGATGACTCTTGAAATGTCTCGAGCTGAACTTTTTAGCAGTAACAGCAGAAAGTGTTTCTGATGTATACAGGACCAAACAAAAATTGCACGTCTATTAAGTGGCTCCTAATTAAGCATCATCCGATTAGAAAAAATATGCCACATACTGTTCAAAATCTACAGCCTCCAATGTATCTATCAGTCTTGAAAATGTTACTGGTACCACATTGTGACCAGTGTTGCAGACAGAGACATTCTACAACCATTTGTCTCCATTCGGGGGTTCCTAAAGTCTCTGGCATTACTACAAAGAAATAGATGCTGTTAAGATTCTCTGATATGCTATAGAAAGTGTTTAGCAGCAGCATTTCAAAAAAGCCACAGACACCATAGGAATGTTATCCAGGCCCGTCACAGGTCTGAAGTCAATTTTATTTTGAGAGACACATCAGATTCTGTGGCTAGGGGCCAATATACTGGGATTTATTTATTTTAACATTTTATGGACTGATTTCACAAATAAAAACACTTTCACAAATTGGCTTCTATGCAAAATATCAAATACAATGCTTGGGGAGCTATCTTAAATATGTATACAAAGAAGGAAATCCCATTTTATTCTGTGGGACTTACTCTCTGGAAAATGCCTTAAGGATTGCAGGCTTATAGTAAGATTCTAGTTTTTTGTTTTTGTTTTTGCTACTGTGACTCCTGATGCTGGAGAAAGATCAACTAACTGAGAACAAAAGCTCTGGACCTTTGGTGGACCTGACAGAGTTATAAGTTTGGTAGACGAAGGGAATATTGTGGATGTAGCATGCCTTGACTTCAGTTCCCCCATAACATTCTTGCAAACAAGCTAGTAAAATGTGGACTAGACAGTACTACTGGGTGGAAGGCAATTATAAGCTACATTGAGACTGCTTAAAAACAAGGGGAGGTATAAAAACACATTCTTCTTATTCAGCAATGATTGTTAAATGGAACTTAAAGATTCAGCAGTCCCTGATGTTGTTGGATCAGAGTGCACCAGTGGGATTTTGAGATTCTGGAATATGGAAGCATATAGCTGGAGCATAGTGGATCACTAGCAAATCAGTGAGTCAGGGGGAAGGATAGGACTGTCAACTCTGGGTTGGGAAATATCTTGAGTTTTTTGGGTGGAGCCTGAGGAGGCAGGGTTTGGTGAAGGGAGGGACTTCAGTGGAGTATGATTCAATAGAGTTCACCTCCCAAGTGGTTATTTTCTATAAGGAGAACTGATCCCTATCACCTAAGCCCTTTCTGAATGGGCCAATAAAAGCAGGGGAAAGGTGGGTTACATGAACCTGCCCTTGCCCCGCCCCTTCGCTTGGCTGGCTGTCCCATGGACAGCCAGTGCATTGTCCGGAGCATACGCCTTCATACAAAGGTGAATCTTTTTTGTTCTTCCTTGCTGGCCCCCCCCCCCCCCCCCGTTGCCACCTGCCTATGAACTGCAGCTTCACAGGCAGGAAGGACTGACTCCCCGGGCCATGATACAGCCCATTTCCCCTGCATGGCTCCACAGATGGGAGCCGGGAAAGCGTTTTTGAGAATCACATTATGTGCAATTCTCTTGTTTTAATGCAGCTCGCAGCCACGGCCGCTTGCCATAACTGCAAGCCGTGTTAAAACAAAAGAATCGCACATAATGCGATTCTCAAAAAAAAACCCCAGGTTGATGGGTAAAACGCTGAGCGGATCCACATTAGAATTTGGATCTGTGTGAAGTTTCCTCCCCCCCCCCCAACCAGGTTATTTATCGGTGTTATCCCGGTTTAATTAGACTGTGAGGAAATGGCCCTGGAGGTCAGTCACAATCCCAGGAGATCACCATCTGGAGGTGGCTGCTGCAGGGAAGGGTCAACAGCAGTGAGTGTTGGCCAGATCCCTAGGCCCTGGACACTGCCATACCTCAGGGTATGCTGACCCTGGCCATGACTGAGAAGATTCTGCTTATTAGTGGTACAGTTCCAGGTTGGGTTATATGCAAACCCTTACTCTCACCAGGAACATTGGTGGCACAGGGGGTTAGGAATCCAGACTGGATTGCTGTAATTTTAGTTTGAGACTCACTACAGATAACTAACTAAACAGGGGGATTCAGTGGCCTGGTTTGAAGGGTATTTGAATGCAACTGACAAAGGTGAAAAAAGCCACCCAAGATGGCTTGACATCTAACTAGGTTATCTGCATCACCCCAATTGACAGGGCTTTGTGCAACCTGAGGTACAGAGTAAATGGCTCCTCTTGAATGCATCCGCTACATTCTAATCCATAGAGGGCCTGCCATATAATGTCTCAGCTTGTGGTTAATAATGAGATGTTATGCATTCATGCTTGAAATTGTGGGTCACTTTTGATTAAGTCTCTTGTACAGAAAATAAGGAATGGCGTTCTCATTCCAAGCAGCCAATGTATTATGCAAGAGCTTAACAGCTAAACTTGTTAGACATAATATATGTAAAACTAAGTAACAGGGAAACAAAAACCAAGGAGTTCTGACTTTGTTCAGAATTCAGAATGGAACATGCCTGTTCTGGAAACAATGAGGTAATTTGAGGTAACAATTCAAATGTGATAGGCTTCACATTCAATGCTCAAACTTGTCCCACCGCAAACTGAAATGAAGACTGCAATCCAACACAGGCTTATATGGGAGCAGGGGAAGTTCCACTAAACTCAGTAGGGTTTACTGTGGCATTGAAAAATCTTGCTGCTCCTTGAAATATGTTTCTGCTTTATACAGAAATTATTACCTTCCCTTCAAAGCCTTTGTGATAACCAAGGTTTGATGAACATCTACAACCAGGATGACTCATTCTGGCATTATCAAAAGTGAAGTTCCCAGGGCCTGCTGGCAGGCGCTCGCTCTCTAATATGCAAGGTCTTGGAGCGGGCCAACTCGGGCACTGACCTTAATGTGCTTCCTTCCCCAGGGCGGCCTGCCGCTTCATTCCTCTGTCACCTGTGTGTGGGAAGCGTGCCGGCCTGCTTCCTGTCACTCAGAACTCCCAGGGTTGGAGGCAGCCTGAGGCTAAGCACTGTGGCTGAGGAGGGCAATGGTCAGGCTATACAACAAGCCTTTAAAGGGTAACCATTAGGAGGAGCAGTTTTCCTGCGGTGCGGTGCTAACCGGCCGGCCAGGACGCTGTCTTCGTTTCCTCGCTCATCACAATCCTCCCGTTATTCACAATGCCGAGTCTCTCTGCCCACACTGTCCTCCGGACTCCAGGGTTGGAGGGCAGCCAGCGGGCTGGCACGTACCGTAGGCTAGATTTACACCGGCAGATGGCGTGCGACTTTGAACTGGTGGAGGGGGAGAGAGCATTCCACGCGAGCCGCTTCGCCGCCTGTCGGCCTTTCACCTGCTCGCACGCTTGCGCATGAAGAGTTCCCCACACCGCAGAACTCTCTGCCGCTAAGCCCGGCCGCAGAAACGGCAGCCTTTCCAGCTGGATAGAAGAGAAGGTCAAGGTTTGGTGAAAAAACCAACTGGCTTGTATCGACTTCTTTTCCAGGATGAGTCGCCGTGATATAGTTGTCCATATTCATCTCTCCTCATAGTGCCTTTTGAGTGGTGGACTCTAATATGGAGAACTGGGTTTAATCCCCCACTCCCCCAAATGTGGATAAATAGTTCTGTTCATGGGGGGGTGTGGAGAGGAGGGAGAAGGAGGTGAAATAGGTGGACTGGCCATTTCACTTCCTGGTGGGCCACTTCCATGGAGGGTTATTGGCATCTGCAACACCAAAGCCATGCCCCGTGTACTTTTGCCAGCACTACATGAACCACCACACAGCTCATCAATTGGTGACAGCACAAGAGATATAGATGGGCAAGCTAATATCTATTTGGTAGCCAGATCTCAGATGAGCAGTGGTGGCTCTTTCACTGTTGACCTTGTAGGGCTACAGGGCCTATCAAGCTGCTTGTTCCTGGGTCATTTAAAATTCTTCTAGTATGTTTACAATGTCTACAATGTGAAATTGAAATTGACCTGTTCCACACAAGTCATTGGAAACATTTTGAAAACGTCTGCAAAACATTTTCAATCTCCCGCCATTTGTTCATACTCACCCCCTGACTGCCATTTTGTGACTGTTTCGTGGTTTTTTTCCCCATATGAAAATCCAATGGTATGAAGCTTCAAAGCCTCATGCTACAATTCTCTAGGGGTTATGTCTTTGAAGCTACAAAGACACACACACGCACACACTGTAAATTAAAAAAAACTGATGAAAATACAGGGCAGCATGGGGAGGGTGAGCTTAGAAAATGGTGCCAACTAGGAAGTCTGCGAGACATAGGAAATGTCCTAAAGACCTACACACAAGAAGTGAAAACATTTTCAAAATGTTTTTTAGAAAAAAAATCACTAGGGAACAGGTGCAAATAAATTGAAAGGCTGGAAATAAAATATTTTAGGCTAAAAACTATGGGGAATTCTACAGGGGAAACATTTATTTCTTGCCTCAAAACATTTTATTCTGGTTGTGCGGACAGGTTCATTGTCCATGTTTCCTTTTTCTATCCGCTGTGCTGTAATACAAGGAGAAATAGATGACTGTTTTGTTCTACACCTCAAAGTCTTCCTCCTCATAAAAAAGGAAAGAAGCTAACAAAAATCCCTACCTATTGAATCTATGTATTCTGAATGAAAATAAAATCAATGCAGAAGCCAAATTCTTATAGGGTAAGTTTTGTAGATCTGGCAGCTTTCATGCTGTAAGAGGGATGATTTTATAAATCATAGTTCAACAAGGCACCATCATCAAGTTGTGATGGTTCCAGAGAGGTCAGAGAAATGCCTGTGGCTTTTTCTGCATTGCTTGACATCTGTCGATTTGGCTAGCCATCACTTCTCTCACTGAGGTCACAAGCTTGGTGACACACTGTTGAGTCCGGCACTTGCAGGAAACAAATCTGGAGGCATATGGCTTGGCCTTTAAACCAGGGAAATGTCTGGGATTCTTTTTTTTTCCAGATAGGAATATGCTGATTGCTTCTGTGTTGTGTGCCTGTTGTGATAAAAACTCTGGGTATTTCAATGTATTGTTGAAAGCTTTCACAACCAGAACCAACTACCGTAGCTGTTGTGGATGTTCTGGGTTGTGTGGTCAAGGCCTGATAGGTTTTCCTCCTAGTTTTTTGCCTGTATCTATGGCTTGCTGGCATTATTGACTTGCTGGCATTACATACAACCCGGTGCATCACGGTCAGGTCATGAAAACAGGTACACCCAAGTGTGCTTGCTTGTGTGTATCTGTAGAAATAATGGCATTAATTAGCCGTCCACATTCATTATGTTGGAGAATGCTCAGCACTTAAAGCCAGACTGAACTGCAGGTCATTGCTGGCAAAGCTTTAGCCACCCCTCTCAGTTCATCCTTAGGTGTGGGTCTCAGGCAGGCACAGTGATTGGAATATTAGGGATAAACAAGCTGCACAGTTCTGCCCAGAAAGTGCCAGTGTGATATAGTGGTTTAGAGTCTGGAGAACCGGGTTTGATTCCCCACTCCTCCACATGAGCAGCGGACTTTAATCTGGTGAACTACGTTTGTTTCCCCACTCTGATACATAAAGCCTGCTGGGTGACCTTGGGCCAGTCACAGTTCTCTCTGAACTCTCTCAGCCTCGCCCCCTATACCTCACAAGGTGTCTGTTGTATGGAGAGGAAGGGAAGGAGTTTGCAAGCTGCTTTGAGATTACTTATGGTTGAGAAAAGCAGGGTATAAATCCAAACTTTTCTTCCTTTTCTCTTTTTCTAAGCACAGTCTTGCTAGGGGGTGGGGTTCAGCCAATGGGGTGGATCCTGATATTGAGGATGTCACTATAACAGTGGTCCAGAGGTCCAGGGTGGGCAGAGTAGTAAAAGATATAAGGACTGTAGGGCTTAGAGAAGAAGTGAGATGACTCCTCCAAGACTGAAGGGAGCTAATGTTACCTGCAAGATGAAGGCAAATAAAAATTGTTTACTCGTCGCCACATCTTCATGCCATTTGTGAACACAGAGATGAATTAGTGACCTCCCTTAAGTTTCACATTTGCCTCAATTCTGCACATGGTTCAAGGTTTCTCTGCCTCACCAACACATGCACTCTGTACATATAGAATAGTTGAATGTTCAGTGTATGGCCAGCTGGCATGAGCTCACTGCACTCCTAGCACATATTTATTTATACTCAAACAGATAACAGGCCTGCTCACAAGTTACAGTGAATTGCACTTACAGTCTATGTACAGTATACACTTGACCTTTTCTTTGCATGTGTGTCAAGCAATTCTCATGTGTTCAACATGGGTAGAGCTGCCTGACACATGATTCAAACCCCATGTTCATAACGTGAATGGCTCTTCTTTATCAACAGATGCAGAAATTCACCGTAACTTGTGAACAAGGCTTATATGTCTGACTGAAGGGAGAAGAAGCATCCCTCTTTTTTGCCAAGAGACCCAAACATTCATTCACTGCCTTAACTATGACCATCTAGCCAGCATACTATAGATAGCTGAGGTGCTAAAAAACCCCTCATATGAATCTTCATTAATCTGTTGAACAGAATTTTTCCTGCACCAAAAGAAATTCTCACTTCCCTCCCCATCCCCTTTATTTTTCACTCTTTTCCATTACTTTCTTTTCTTTTTGCCTGTATGTTTAGAAAATCTATATATTGCTTTAGTAAATTGTAGAGGGATGCTCTATGACAGAGTAGTCTCTGAGCCCCCATGCCGTCTCCTGTGTTTACACCAGCCGTCACAAATATGAAGGAGCACAGCAATACTTAAGGTACTGTTGAGGCTACAATAACCAGGTAAGTTACAGGCAAATAATTTCTATTCTTCAAATACATATTTTCTCTCCAGAAACTATCATTATTCCGCCACATAACATATTAAGATGAAAACTGCCTGCAAGCAGGAACTTTGTTCAAGGTCAGACTCCAGAGATCAAAAATAACAACCGAATGTTTTATTCACCACTTGCACAATACAGGCAAATACCATTGGAGATGGAAGGGCCCTTTTCTTCAGCATTGCATTTTGGGTGTCAAAAACGCTGAGTCACGCCCCAATCTCGTACGATGAAATAGGACACTGTACTCTACCATGACTCTTTAGAAATAATTCACAAGATTCCTTTTACCACACAAAACTGAACTTGTTTCTGAAGCATCACTGGGACAGTCTTCATCTGTGTATGGTTCTCCAGTTGCACAGTGGCAGAAAGGAGGGCGCTCCAAAGGGTGATCACTACTGCTCAGAGGATTATCGGCTGCCCACTCCCCTCCTTGGAAGAACTCTATAATTCCCGAAGCCTAGAGAAAGCCCAAAATATTCTGAGAGACCCGTCTCATCCAGCACACTCTCTTTTTGAACTGTTACCATCTGGCAGACGATACAGGTCTATCAAAACTAGGACAAAGAGGCTTAGAGACAGCTTCTGCTCTAGAGCTGTGGCTATGCTGAACTCCGTGGCTTCGTGTTGATGTGTTTGGGGCTGTGTAGGGATGGGTGGAGGAAGGGGAAAGTGAGGATGGGGTATGAGCCTGAAATTGTGTGCATCGAGGAATGCTGCTGTAAATTTCGTTGTGCGTGCACAATGACAATAAAATGCTTATGCTTATGCTTATATTCCAGGCCTTGGGTCCAGTGATGAGTAAGCACAAACATAAATGGACTGAGCAATGTCACTTGGGCAAAATACTAAGCAATGGCGAATGCTCATGTTTTTCTCATAAATTGTCTGCACAACATCTTGCACAAGAGGAAGTCAAGTGGGGTTACAATCAGTTTATTTGTTTATTACATTTATATCCCGTCTATATACAGGATCTCTAGGCAGCTAAGGTATTAACAATGTTCCCTTACAGTTTGACAGCATGTGTGGTTACTGTAGCCCTTTTCTTGCATTTCAGCCCCAATTAAACTTTCTCCTGGTCTGAAAGCAGTAACTCCCAACTGAGTAAACCTACCTTTTCCTGGTTGTTTACAACTCATTCCTATGTTGGACCTTTTAACCTCCCCTTTTGCTGTCTCGGGGCTACTTCACCTCAATCTGTTTAATTGTCCCTTGAATCTTCCCAGGTACTCAGGGATCACATGTACACTGTATGTCATGAAGTTATGTGAATCATATTAGCCAATCATGGACTTTTCTGGGATAGCTTTTTACACAGATGAAAAATTCACAAAATAGACTTTTCTGCTCAGTTCTAGTACATGCAATCCATTTCTTCACCCACGGGGACAATTTGAACCAGCTGGGAGTTTGGTTGCCAATTCCAGGTTGGGAGATTTCTGGAGTAGTCTTTTTTCCTAGGGAAATTGATATCTGTGCTCTGGAGATCAGTTTTAATTCGAGGAGATCTTCAGGCACCATCTGGATGCCGGCAACTGGGGGAATGGAAACCCATGCCTGCATCACAAATACTAAATTATCATGCACTGGCACAAAGGCCAGGCACAAAAAAGAGGCAAAAATAGGAAGGTATATCCGAAAGATCTTGAAAAGTTGTGAGTTAGCATTTTGATGAAAGGGAAGGCTTTGAATACTGAAGTGAAAGGGGACATATTTGCTGATGTTAAGCCCTTGGTATACATCAGGTGCTGTCGTGAGCAGGAGGCTGTCCTGCCCCGAAGGGAAAAATCAGTTATTCAGATGAGCCCATAGGAATGCTGTTCCAGTATTCAATCATGTTCCAGAAGGGGGATGAGATGGTGGAAAGAACGCAGGAGATGAAAGAGCTGAGTTCTGCCTCAGAGAGAGAGAGAGAGAGAGAAAGAAAGAAAGAGAGAGAGAGAGAGAGAGAGAGATCACTGATAGCTCAGGTCTTGCTCAAAAACGAAGTGCAGACAGAGTTTGGCAGAGTGGTTTAGAGCGGAAGAGAATGCTCAGTCATAAGGCCTGTCTCTAGTGATGAACAAACCCTGTACAATTTAGTCTGACTCTGGGGAAAGGGAGGCTGGTGTGAGTGGAATCCTGTATGTGAGAGGCTCCAACCTAGTAAAAGGCCTGACTGTGCCTGTAAGCATTACAGAAAAGTCTAACTACTCTCTGAAGCCATAGCAAGTTCAAATTTATGTGCCTTTCTATGTAGTCTACCTGGAGACCCATGCTGCTGATTTGTTCTTTTAACCCAACCTGTAAATAAATAAATCTTAGTTGTTTGTAAGTGATCTCAGTAATCTCCTAGTGCACCATAAAACTTACCTCACAGTGGCAAACCCAAAGCCTATACATTCACTACCTGTAGAACATCTGGAAACTGAGGGGAAGGCTTATAGTTCAAAAATAATCTGGATCCCAAAAACCTTAGGAGGCTGTGTGTGTCCCCTCAGTTGGGGGAAAAAAGCTTGTTATACAGGCCCATGCAGTTTTGAGCTTCACCAATAAACCTTAATCCCCCCCCCACCCAAAAAAATCTCCCTTACTAGTAACATAGAATTCCAAATCTGGCACATATTCATTCAAGCAGTTGGGTCACAGCCTCCCATGGTAGATCCAGTCCTCTGGAATGATTTATCCGAGTGGGTACACACAGTGCTTTTATTTTGTCATATTGAGGAAGAGAATTTTATTTCACAGCACATTGGATAGAGGGTATTTTGATAATATGTTCAGGGGGTAGGATAATTGCAGTTTCAGCCTGTGCATGGAGACTTGTAGCAGGAACTATTTTTAAAAAATATGTTCCATGAAATTTAGTAACATCACCATCAACAATAGAACCCCAATTTGCAGTGAGAAGTGTTACAGCCCAAACATACATTTACTACCTCATGTTCCTTGCAAAAGAAAATATAAGAGGACTTGAATATAAGTTTCCAGTCCCTACTGTTACCCAAAATGCCAGAGTCTGCCCCTTTTATAGTGGGGAATTAGCAAAGGACATATTGTGCTTTAATAAGCGGTTGGGTACGCTAGAGATCTTTGCTTCCAACATTTATAAAGATGGTTCTGTGCATGCAAAGCCTTTATTGGCATATAAAACAAAAATTACAAAATCACAGCCTAAGATATATAATTATATATAAAGATGGTTCTATGCAAGAAAACCACAGAAGAATGTAGCAAAAGTTTAACAATTTTATTAAGAAAGTAAAAAATAATAAATGTACATGCACACAAATCAAAGCAGCAGAAAATTCACACAGTTCTAGGATATAGATGGTGTTGAGGGGATAGGTTTGGAAAAGCAAGGGATTTAGGGGGAATAAAGGCTATAATTACCTATTCCTGTTGATCACTTAGACTTAATGTTCTAAGCCAGAGAATGTCTGGAGATGGGGGAAGCTGGCTCTATCACAGACAGATATAAATGAAGGTGGTCTTGGGAGAGGTAAGTCAGAAATAAGGAAAATTGGATTTCTAGAAGAATGACAAGCAGGAACTCATTGATGAAGTCATATTAGTGTGCTCTTTGTTTCATGGAGGCATGTAGACCAGGCTTGAGATGGGAACTAGGTCTCCCAAGCTGGAGTATTGTCTCTTCCTTAATCTGTTTAGGAAGGGGCTGATGTTGACAAGGGCTAGTCCAGACAGGTTTCTTGTCCTCATGGTTACCACTGAGCCAATGCAGAGAATGGCATCCCATCTTGGTACTGCACTGCTAGGCCACCTCAAGGTTTACAGGATTGGTAGAGATACTGTTGTCTTAAAAAACAGGGCTTCCCTACCCACGATGGTTCAGTCTGGTAAAACTACATTTTTTGCAACATACTCAGCATTTTATATACTTGAGCCGGTAACAAATTCATTGTCTCTTTTAAATTACCTTCGGTATGGAAATCAAAACAAACTGATTGATTGGGTACTCAGATGATACAAAAAGCACAGGACAATTGATCTGATTTCAAAGACAGACAATTTGGAACGACTTCAATATTCAAAACAACGTGTGCCATTCTACAATTTACATAATGACAGAATATATAATCATAGAGATCTCTGTGATCTAATTTGAATTTAAATCCCCTGAAGTCTATCGGATGCCTTTCCTACTAATGAGTGGAGATCACATTTAAGAAGGACCACACTGAAAATATTTTCCAAGTCTGGAACTCTGCTGAAATTTAGAGATCCAACTGCATTTCACTCAAATCTGGGTGTACTCAAACCTTGGTTCATCTCAGAGTTGGGTTCAAGAAGATTGTGCTGTTCTCCAATAATTTTTTTAAACATTATAATTCAATTTATAGGCTCCTCCGTCCCCATGATAGGTTTAGGTCGGCTTACAACAATAGGTGTATAATTAAAACAAACACTACAATGGTGCCACAATAATCGCCAACCTAAGGAGAATGAATAAAAGAGAACAGGACAAGATAAAGAAGGGGAAAGAGGGGAAAGGAGAAAAAAGGAAGGGGGGCAGCCCTGTTGGACACCATTGCTTCCCTCAAACAAAGGCCTGGCAGAACTCCACCTTGCAGGCCCTGCAAAACTGTGATAAATCCAATAGGGCATGGGTCTCATTAGACTGAACACTCCACTAAGCTGAATGAAAACAACCAGATATATTGGGGGGGGCAAGGACTGCTAACAAGTTATTATTCATGGAGCAGAGTGCTTTCCGGGGGTGTATTTGGAGAGACAATTATGGATCATCTCAATCCTGTTGTCAATCTTTCAGAACCTCATTGTTTCAGATGCTACCAGCACACACTTCTGAAGTAGCAACTGGTAAACTGGATCAGGGAAAGAGAATTTTCTTTCAGGTCTGATATAACATCCAAACCAGAGAAATATGTTGGGGCTGTAGTATTCACCTTAATGGAATGCAAGCATTTTAAGCTGCTATAACTAGAACACCAAGTTTTTTTTTATTGGGGTGGCATTTCTAATGTGGACTGATGTTTATGCAGCAGCAGTCTCCATACCTGGCTTTTGGATGGGGCTGGAACAATCACAAAATGGCTACTGCCCCCATTTCTGTTTTCTGCTTTAGTTCCCTTGAACTGCTTCCCTCCATAAACCAACTCATGGAATATTTTTGGTGTCTATCTATTATCATTACAATACAAATAGCTGAGTGATGGGAAATGAGTTCGACTTGGTTCCATCTATGAAAAAGTTGTAATTAGTGCCAGCTTGTGAAATTTCATTAATAAGACGTAATATGAGCAATCAAACTCAATGATGCTTCAAAGCCTTCCTTAAATCATCATACATAAAAGAAGGCTAGCTATGTTTAATTGTCATTCTATAATTCAATAGGGCAATGTCTAGCATTGTAAATCTTGGATTTTATGACTGCCTTGATACAAAATATGACCATTTAAATGAAAAGAGTCTCACCTCTATTAATCAGGGCCTAAAATTCAGTTAACTCTCTCAGACTTTAGTATGTACCAGTGATGTCAGCTTGAATCTAGACTAATGTGTCTGTGAGCGCAAGAGTGTGATATTTTCCTGACTGCCATCTCCAGCAGTACCCCAAATTCCTCCCAAATCCTGTTGCTGAATCAACCCCATGCTTTACACTTATTAGTTAATTTTGATGCTCTGTGCATGTACAGTCATCTATAGCATCACTGGATCAATATGTGTGGACAAGCCCGTTTTCTTATCCAAAAAGGAACAGATGGTGCATTTTTGCCCTAGTTCCATTTATGAAGGGAGTATGTATATATCCGCATCAATATGTACAGGCTTCAATAAATGAATTTCAAATTTCATTGCAAATCAGGATATTTGATTGAAGAGATATTAACAGCAGTCATTTGATTTTTTTAAATATATATATATATATGGTTGTTTAATCTGTTTGCTCTGTGCTAAATATTCCTGGTAGGTGTCATAGAGACTGGGGGGAGAGAAAACAATGGGATTAGACTTTTGTGGTTATTTGTAATGATACCCAGGCTCATCTGAAGGTGAACCATGAGTTGACACAGAGTAGTCCAGATGGGCAGATGGAACACATGATTGACTGCTGTAGTTAGTTGTCAAAGCAGATTAATGGGGGCTATTACTTATGACTCTTACAACCCTGGCCTCCAACCAAAAGATTAGTCACAAGACAGAATGCTTCATACTTCACTCTGCAGAGAGATCATAAAAAAACTGCAGCTGGAACAGAACTATATTGAACAAAAGAAACTTGAAGGCTTGAGTTTCTTTAAGGTACGGTGGGAACAGGATATCTCAGGGTGAATTGTTGGTCTGAACCTACAACGGACAATAACAATACGTTTATACCATAGAGGTCATACTTTGATTTAGTAATGGTTCAGAGAGGCTCAGCCAATTACAGTGTTGTGCCGTTGGTGTTATTGGCAATGCTGCAGCAATGGAGTGTTCGCACGGGCGGGTGCTCTGTGGACAGGTAGCGCATTGGCTGAACCATGGCATTTTGCACGGTTGCACTTTGCAAATGGCATTCTTTTTTCCCCAGGATAGACGTCACGGGCGTTCGGCACCAGGATTGGCCAGTGTGGGCTGCCATTGTGGAGGGCAGGTTCTTTGCCACCAATTCCTGGTGGGCGCTTTGCACGGCACTGGTTGCAGAGCACCATTTTTTTAAAAAGACTCGCTCATTGAGCAATTTTCGAATACACCGTTGTGGGGTTGCTGGAGCATTGCTGCATCGCTGCAGCATTGTTTCTGCGGCGGCAGCTGTGCAAATTCCCCGCCCATAACACTGTTTTTACTGTCCTTTTACCGGCTTTTTTGGCCCATGCGGAAACGGCCTCAGTTTGTGTTCTTATTTCAAAGTCATGTGAGAAGTAGAGACTCTATACATTTTATTGTAAATGTGCTTGGCAATCAAAAGAATACCTTTTCTGTTTGGCATCCAATGATTCGAACCCCTTGCATTAGGTTTTTGCACAACTGGCCCTTTCCACAAAAATCTCCCAAAGCATTTGTAAAACATTTTCAATCCCCCCACTTTTTGTTCACATTAACCCCCTTGAACTGATTCCTGGTCACCATTACATCATTTTATTTTTAGTTTTGAGTTGAATTGATGCTTCAATGCTTCACAGAGAAATGTTGCAGATAAACAGGTGAGGTGGAACTGAGTGAGCTCAGAAAATGGTGCTGAGGAGGAAATTCAGGAAAGTAGAGCAGCATGGGAAATGCTGTCAATAGATCACGCAGCAACTGAAGTCGTTTTCAGACCATTTCAGCCCAGACCATCATTTTAAAAGGGGATTAATTTAAAACATTTTGAGGCAGGAAATAAAACATTTTGGGGTAAAAACAATGTGGAACTCCATGGAGGAAACATTTTATTTCCTGCCTCAAAATCATTGGAAAAGCCCACTGTGCTAACAAGATCAGCAGACATTAATATTTTTAAGGACTGCTTAGATGAACAATGAGTGATGGAATAATGTTTAAATACAGTGTTAATTTAAGACTAGTTTTATTCAAGGATCAGTGTTAGGGATGGTGCCATTTAATTTGTTCAAAAGTGATCTGGAATTAGGGTTGAGCAGATGACATGAACTGTGAAGTATACCAGCAGGCTCTCTCTATGTTGGGTGAGAGGGCAACAGTGTGGGAAATGAAGGTCAGCATAGCTACGTGTGAGGTGATACACACTGGAACCAAAAGAAAAAAAATCCATCTTTATATTGACAAGGTCTGAACTTGCAGAAACTGAGCAGTGAAGAGACCTTGGGGTCATAGTAGATTGCTGAAGGAAAATTGTGGCTCAGTGTGTGGCAGCTGTGAAAAAAACAAACTTCATGCCAGGGATTATTAGGAAGGAAGAAAAATAAAACTTCCAATAGTATCATGCCCCGGTACAGATCTATGATGCAGTCTCCTTTGGACTACTGTGTACAGTTTTGGTCACTGTATCTCAGAAATAACATTGTAGAGCTGGAAAAAAAAGGACAGAAGAAAGCAATCAAGACAATTAAGATTTCGAAGCACTTTTCAAATGAGGAAAGGCTATAGGACTTTTCAGTTCAGAAAAAAAAGACTAGAATTTAAGGGTGCCCAGCGAAGTGGGTGGGCAATAAATTCAGGATGGGCAAAAGGAAATAAGGGCCGTTTCCGCATGGGCCAAAAAATGGCTGACCTGGGGCGTAAAACGCCGCCCAGGTCAGCCGTTTTCATTGGGCGGCGCTTCGCTGAAACGAAGCTAACGCCGACCTGGCTGCCCTTCCTCCCTCAGGGCAGTGTCAGGTCGCTTCTAAAACAACCCTTTAAAGGGTTGTTTTTGAGGGAACAGCGCCTTCCCCGGTGGCACGGTGCTAACAGCACTGCCGGAACACGCTGTTTCCCTTCCTTTTCACCTTGTCTCGCCTTTAGCCGGCCTGCTGGCCTCGCCCCTCCTTGCTGTCCTCCGACCCTGGAGGTCGGAGGGCAGCATGGGCGGGGCTTCGAGGCCAGCAGACCTACGACGGGGACAAGGTGAGTGGGAAAAGGGCAGAGGCGTCCACGCGGAGCCACCTGTCGCCCAATCGTTTTCCTGAGGTCCGCCATATGGCACGCTATGCCGAGCTCGTCACTTCCACGCCGCAGAATTCGTCTGCATTTGGGGCCATGCGGAAACAGCCACAGTTATCTCTTCCACATCACTGGGATTATGGACATGACACACACACCCCTCAACAATCTGGAAATCAGCATAAAAGTTTTTTTGCCCCACCTTTGTACAAGTGAAGTTAGATTCTTTTCTTTTAACATTACACAATAAATTGTGTATATTGTATTAAAAGATAAAATATGTTGATATTATGCAATACTACACACATATTTTCTGCCTTTCTGAGATTCTAAACTTCTTTTGTATCTTCTGCTGGCCTTTGTGTCATCTGCAGCTTCTGTAAAACTCCCCCCAAATTCCCATTTAATTTCTTATGCCAACCCGCAACATATCAAAAGTGCATTGGGGAAAGACGTGATGTGGAAGGGATAACTGTATTTCTTCACTCAATGACTGATTAAAATATAGAATGCCAACAAGATGATGCAGATGGCCTCAGGGATAGATGACTTTAAAAGGGATTACATAAATTCATGGAAGATATGTCCATCAATGGCTAGTTGGCTACTGACTATAGTGTTCCTTGTTCAGAGGCAGTAAATATCTGAATATCAATGCTAGATGGCAAACATGGGGGAGGCCTTAGTTTCTGTGCTCTGTTGGATCTCAACAGTAATAGTTGGCCACTGTGTGAAACAGAATGCTGGACTAACTGGACCACTCCCCTGATCTAATAAGGATTCTCTTCTAGTGTTCTCCTTGGATCCTCTTCTTGTGTTCTTATGTTATTTGTGACTGTCGATTAAAACTATTGCCTGCTGAATGGAGCAGTGGTACAGCAAAAACAAAGTCCATAAGCAGACAAAGAGCCCACTGAAAAATCAGCTGCCTGATTTCATTTGCAAACTGGCAGGTGTTTCAACATCGCTTGCCAGAAAAGCCAGAAAGCAGCATCAGTTCGCAAGAGCAATAGGATTTTATCTCCAGGAGCTGTGTTTTCTCCCCCCTCTGGGAACTTTTTCGATATGTTTCAGCCTTCTCCCATTCTTCTTTCAAGGGCATTGTCCTTTTGCAACTTTTTAAACAGAGAACCATTTTTCTCCCTTTTTTCAACTGCTTTTTGTCTTTTCAACCAGACACCTTTTTTTTTCTCTTGTGAATGTACCATCAAAAGGATGAGCTTATAAAGTTGAAGCAAAACTTGAGGCCATATTTTACTTCTCTTTTCAACAGTGACTTGGAGTCACTTGGTAAACTGACTATGAATTAGGAGCGCTGCTTTTAACTGATATGAATTTTAGTATTTTATTTTGTTATCCGCTTTTTATTGTGATGTAAACCGCCCTGAGCCCTTTGGGGGAGGGCGGTATAAAAGTGGAACTAATAAATAAATAAATAAAAATAAAATAAAGAACCTTCCCTTGGCGGGATGACATTCTTCTTTGGATGTCCTTGGATCCTCACTGAGTCCAAGGGAACCACTGGGTTGTCAGTTGTCTCCAAGTATATCCCATCACCCATGACCCGCATGGCCTAGGCTAGCCTGATCTTATTGTATCTTGGGCTCATTCCGCACATGCAGAATAATGCACTTTCAAACTGCTTTCAGTGCTCTTTGAAGCTGTGCGGAATGGCAAAATCCACTTGCAAACAGTTGTGAAAGTGGTTTGAAAACACATTATTTTGCGTGTGCGGAAGGGGCCTTGGAAACCAAGCAGGTTGACCCTGATTAGTATTTGGTTGGGAGACCACCAAGGAGGTCCACAGTTGCTATGAAGAGGCAGAAAATGGCAGGCAACCTCTGAAGCTCTCTTGTCTTGAAAGCCATACTGGGTTGCCATGAGACAGTTGCAACTTGACGGCACTTCCCACAACATCTCCCAACGTGTACTTTTGTATTGATGAGCTGTTGCCATGCACTCCCTAGGGGAAAATAAATGCTTTGCTTGAGGATCCAATGAAAAGCATATCAAAGGAGTAACTGTACACAGAACATACACAAGTGCATTATGCACTCCAAAATTCCATGCAACATATTGAGGCTGTTTTGTTCTCCCCTGACTTACATATATACCACTTGAATTGTACTAATGACATTTTAGTACTGTTTAACAATTCATTGCATGAAATAACCCCGGGGCAGTACTTACATTATGATAACACTGAATAATACACCTTGTTTCTTTCCCCCATTTGGGAAAAGCAATATCTTTTATTTTCAAGTTTACACAATTTGGTGTGAAGCTATATTCCTCTGTTTTAAAGATACTATATAATGTAACTGATACTTGGTTGCATTTATTCTTTAACCTTGAAGGTTTAGATTTCAAAATTAAAATGAGGGAGAAGATTGGCATTGATTGCAGAATCAGACTTGGTTTTTGACAGGGTTGATGTTTTCTAAAGATAGAACATGTTTGTTTAGAAAGGATGATTTTAATGACCTACTTCACTGGCTGACTTTGGCTATTAAACTTGTTTCTAATGCATTATGATTTCTATATTGGGTTGCTAGGTCTCTCCTAGTCACTGGCAGGGGTTGGGAGGATAGGGTGGCCAGCTCCAGACTGAAAAACACCTGGGGATTTGGGGGTGGAACTTGGGAGGAGGGACAGGAACCTCAGTGGGGTAAAATGCCATAGGTCCCACTCACTGAGGCATCAGGTTTCTTCAGGAGAACTGATTTCTGTAGCCTGTAGTTCCAGGGGATCCCCAGGTCACACCTGGAGACAGGCACCCATATTTCTAAACTTCCTTTAATGTACATAGCAACCTCTTCTCACCAGTTCTCCCCAAAATCACACCAGTGAATTTGCTGTTCATCACAAGGAAGGAGGATAGGTGTAGGACAGGGAAGGAATTAGAGAGAAGTGAAATCCAAATCTCAGCTATTTCCACAGTTTGCTTGGGAGCAACAAAAGCCTGAGGAACCAATGGCCTTCTCTGGACAAAGCTTCCTGGTAGGAAACCCAGGCTCCTGTGTAAGGAACTTTAAGGGATCGGGGGGAATGGTTTACTAGTAGATTACATGATGGAGGATGTCCCAGATTCAATCCAAATTATAGCTCATTCAAGGATCTCAGGTAGCAGGTATTCAGATAATAGGGTGGATCTTACCCCTCGCTCAACACCCTACTGAACATTGTTTGTTTGTTTAAATAGATAAATCCCATCTTTCCTTTTCACTCAAATTTGAACCTTACTTCAGTCTCATAAGGAACGCTTTCTATTGGAGAAATCACTTAATTTGGAGGAAGTCTCCTTATGCTGGAGGAAGCCTCCTTGGAGGAAAAATAGACCCCCCCCCCCAGGAATATGGTAGACTACACTAAATGAAATCGGTTCCACTTTGAATAAGTCTTCAACCTTGTGAAGCAGGAGCAGCAGTGGCGTAGGAGGTTAAGAGCTCGTGTATTTAATCTGGAAGAACCAGGTTTGATTCCCAGCTCTGCCACCTGAGCTGTGGGGGATTATCTGGGGAATTCTGTACACTCCCACACACGCCAGCTGGGTGACCTTGGGCTAGTCCAGGGGTAGGGAACCTGCGGCTCTCCAGATGTTCAGGAACTACAATTCCCATCAGCCTCTGTCAGCATGGCCAATTGGCCATGCTGGTAGGGGCTGATGGGAATTGTAGTTCCTGAACATCTGGAGAGCCGCAGGTTCCCTACCCCTGGCGCTAGTCACAGCTTCTCGGAGCTCTCTCAGCCCCACCTACCTCACAGGGTGTTTGTTGTGAGGGGGGAAGGGCAAGGAGATTGTAAGCCCCTTTGAGTCTCCTGCAGGAGAGAAAAGGGGGATATAAATCCAAACTTCTTCTTCTTCTTCTTCTTCTTCTTCTTCTTCTTCTTCTTCTTCTTCTTCTTGTCCTTCAACCTTGTCCTTCAACTATGTACTTCACAGAAGACTCTGGCCGTTTCCAGACGGGTTTTGACCTCCTTGCATGCACGCCAAGAGTGCTGGCGGCGTGGGGCGAAGTTCGCCGCGACGCAAGCGTGCAAGCAGCAGGCTGCGGAGGCCGCCACAGGAGAGGTGGCTCCGCCGCGAAGCCGCCTCTTAGCCCTCCTCCGTTCTACTCCACGATGTCCTCGTAGGTAAGCCTGCTGGCCGTCGGGCCCGCCCACGCTGCCCTCCGACCCCTGGAGGTCGGAGGACAGTGTGGGCGAGGCCTCCGACAGCCAGCAGGCTACGATGAGGACATCGTGAGTAGAACGGAGGAGGGCGACGGCATCTTCCCGGCTGCGCGGTTCGCACCGCGCCGCCGGGAAGACGCTTCCTCCCCAACAACAACCCTTTAAAGGGTTGTTGTTTAGGGTGGCCTGACGCCTCTGGGGAGGGAAGCATTCAGGTCGCCTGTGTAACGGGCGGCCTGGAGGCGGCGTTTTTACCGCCCCCAGGCCGTCGTTTATGGGCCGTGCGGAAAACGGCCATAGTTCTTAAGGAGGAATTCCAGCGGGAGACCATGAGACACAGTTGTATGGGACAACTGGGAAAAAGGAATCCCTGGTTTAAGGGGAGCATCGAGAATTATGTTGAGATAAATGTTTTAAGTATTAATATTCACCATAGTTATTTTATAGTATTCTTTTGCAAATGGTGGTAGATGAACCTGCCCCCCCCCCCCGCAACTGTTACTCTGTCTTCCCAAGTAGTTCACTTTCTTTTCAGGAAACTATCCTTTCCACAGACAGCGATTCTTCTCATATGGAACACTGTCCCATTAATGTCAAACACATCCATGTTTATAGTGACAAGCTCAGCAAAAGTAAGTGATGGGTAGCAAGCCTTGAAGAGATTGCGATGTTGTCCCTGACGGTGCAATTCTTCACTCCCTAAAAACAGAAATAGGGTACATATGAGCATTTGAATGCTGTTTTCTTATCCTGGCCTCTCTCCCCTTTGGAAAGGAGAAATCTTGTTTTAGAGTGAAGATGCAAAAGACAAATTCTTGTATTTTTTTTTCTTAGCCATTTGTTGGAACAAAAGGGAAGGTGTTTTTTTTGTTTTGTTTTTTTGGCACCGCAATTCCAAAACAAAAGCTTTTGGAATCTTAACAACAACAAAAATTGCACAAGCAAGTGCCAATCTTGACAGAGCAACTTCTTAAAACGTAAGTGAATAATAACTGCTTGTCAAATAAATAAAAAAATAAGGTTGACACATTTGCAATCTCTTATTTATATTACAGCAAATTTTGGCAAGCACTCCAGCATGTACCTTCTCTTGAGAAAACTGGGAAGTCTTTAAATTCCAAATATGACAAGAAGAAGAAGAAGAAGAAGAAGAAGAAGAAGAAGAAGAAGAAGAAGAAGAAGAAGAAGGAGGAGGAGGAGGAGGAGGAGGAGGAGGAGGTAGCTACAATGTACAATTTATTTAGAAAAAATTAAGGGAAAATGTGCAAACTGGATATGATAGAATAAAGTTTTAAGGCTCTGACATATGAACTAGAGTGTATATCACATACGTAAGTAATATAATGCTGTGCAGATGGGAATGAGTCATCACATACTACTTTTAGAATTAATATTCACAGCAGTAACAGAGATGGTAATAGTGGCTGGCTTATACTGATAAACATGGGATTAGATGAATCCATGATGGACAGTTCTATCAATAGCTATAATGGCTAACAGAAGATGCCAAAGTCAGAGGCAGTGATACTCTGAACCCAGTTGCTGGGGGCAACACCAGATCAGAGCTATCGTCTTTATGCCCTCCTTACAGGCTCCCCTGGGGCATCTGTGAAATTGTGATGTCAAGCTAAACAACTCCTTAAAATATGGCAACTTTAATTCACACAATTCCCAGAAATACAAAGTGATGTGAGCCATTATCTCAGAGGGACATTCATGTGCCGAATGGTGATTGGCTCTTTCTATACCCTTCAATTACAGATCACGCCCTCTAGTGGCCACGAGACTACTTTTGTCCATCCTACCTTTTTGAAAAAGGAATACATTCCATATTACAGCATTATGAGTTCTGCTTCAATTAACACTTCTAGTATTATGGACCTCCAAACGCTGGGTCAAAATTGGGTTGAGGACAGTTTTATTCATATCACTCATTCAAACACAGATCTTCCTTTGATCTGTGGTATGAGGTGCAGAAAAATTGGAACTGCATTGGATGTAGACCATGTTTCTTTTAGTTTCAGTGAAATACTGAATCTCATGGGAAGCATGGAGAAGTTTTCCCGTGAAGACCTGTACAAATGAATAAGAGCACTGTAAGTCTGCAGTCTAGCTCAATTTTGCTTCCCAGCACACTTTTCAGTAGTAAAAAGGAAGAAAATCCTGAGGCAAATATATTGTTCTCTCTGTGTACTTATTGAAGTCAAGTTGATTTAAAAGACTTCTCAGAAGGCTGTTACTGGGGGCTCTGAAGTGCAATTCTACTACAAACAACGACTGTATACCAATGTACATTCTTACTCAACAAAACTGAACTGAAAAGTCAGAAATCTGCTGACTTTGTTTACCAAAGTAGGATTTTACTACTTGTTTACTCCCACAAGCATTGAGATGCCAATAAAGTTATTTCTGTTCTTGCTAATGCAAGTTTGTGTTCTCACCTGAGGCCTAGCTTGTTGGGCCCATGAATTTTGGTTGAGGATTTGTTTGTTTTTGTGTGAAGATTATGTTCAGTCAAATCCTATGCAAGTTTGCTCAAAAATATGTCTGAGTGTTTTCAGTAGAGCTTACTATTGAGTGGGTGGGCATGAGATTCCAGTCAACTACAGGGATCACTGCACATCTGGACAGGAAAATATGTGCCAACCTGTAAATTAAAATTGACAAAATGGCTTCAGTGCAGCCTCATAGTATATACGGCAGCCACTTTGGATACAATAAAATTGGGGTTTAAATTTTCAAATAGAAATCAATATGAACATTACAAATCACTGAGGGAGAATTTACACAATTAGTATGGACCTTAGTCTTGAAAAGACATCAGTTATATTTTATAGGTAGAAGGGACCTTAGAGGGCATCAAGTCTAATTTCCCTGGTCAGCTCAGGTCATCCAATACTAAACTGAATCCTGTCCAGTCCTCCAAGCTAGGAAGAGCTTATATACCTTCATAAATCTGATTGTAGATAGTTTATCTAATCTTCAGCCGAAATCTGTCTTCAGTAATTGAAGACCATTAGATCAAGTATTACCCTCTTCACCAGCATAGAACTTCTTATTCATGACAACCCTACTGGTATTTGAAAAGAGCTATCTCGCCCCTTCCCCCAGTCTTCCCTTCTCCTGATTACAATTGAGATATACGGTTGATACCATGTTAGTGGCAGAAAATAGTGAAGACTACTGCTGGAATTTAAGCGGAAAGTGCCACAGGAAGATTACAGTTGAATGTCAAGAAAACAAAAGTAATGACTACTGGGGAAAGACTCGTTTTTAAGGTTGACAATGAAGAAATTTGAAATTGATCAAGACTTTCTATTCCTTGGCTTCATCGTCAACCAAAAGAAGATGGCCACCAAGAAATCAAAAGAGTAAAGTTAAGTCATTATGACCCAAAGAGGCCAGTATAAAATAATGAAATCTATCAGCAGAGTTCAACTGGGCCAAGCTAGCCCGATCTCATCAGCTCTTCTACCACTGCCATTTTCTACCACTGCCATTGACAGAAGACAGTATCAGTCTTTTAGTGAGGGGGAAAGTCAATGTACATATATTCTGTCAATAGCCGTCACTAGCTTGTGTTAGCCTTTTTTGTAATGTGATGGGATTTTGATCACAATTTCATAAGGCAGATTTTACACATGCACGTGTAACACTTGGAGCTTTCTGCTGAATTCATGACTAATTTTGTATTAGAAACAGGTACTTTCAGTTCACAGGTGCCAATATGCAACAACAGCCCGATGTGTAAGACCAGAGAAGAAAACCTCAGTACCGTCTTACCTATTCAGTAAGGCCAGGCGTGAACTCACTATATACAAATGATTTTCATTAAGTGAAATAGAAAAAAGGAAATAACCCAATTCTGCAAAGTTTTGCCCATATATACTTTTTTACATTTTATATTTGTCATACACTAGTGTGAGAGAAACAGACTAGTGATTTTTTTAAAAAAAGATCAAATTAAAGATTTGTATTTGTTATTATTATGCTTTAAGTGTGAAGACTTCAACCACACCAACAAAGTCCATGATAATTTTGCAGTGACAGTGAACACCTCATTTCATAGGCCCCTTCCGCACACACAAAATAATGCATTTTCAAACCACTTTCACAACTGCTTGCAAGTGGATTTTGCTATTCCACACAGCTTCAAAGAGCACTGAAAGCAGTTTGAAAGTGCATTATTCTGCATGTGCGGAATGAGCCATAGATTTGGGAGATCTATAACATTTGAGAGAAGAGCAGACTTTACAATGCTGTCTGAAGAAGTTAACTATTTCTTATAAACATTATCAATTTTCCCCTTGTTGTCCCTTCATAGAATATTAGAAATAGTATTTTATTCTCTAGGATGTCATCTAAGTTACTATTATTTTTCACACCATGTGAGGAAAGCACACATCATTTTCAGAGAGCCAAGTCACTTGGCTGAAACTCTTGCTGAAGAGCAGGCCTAAAAGATGAGTGGAAATATCAGTTGTAGAGATCTGTGCCTAACCTATTTGGCTTCAGGGCATAAGTCTCACTCCTCAGGAGAGAAAAGTGTAAAGCAGAAAGAAAATCGAAACTTGGAGCTGCTTGACTCTCTGGTAACCCACGGAAGTCTGTCGACATTCATGAGTCAGATTAGTTTTTGCATATTAAATTACACAAGACAT
Source organism: Sphaerodactylus townsendi (assembly GCF_021028975.2). Classification (NCBI taxonomy): domain Eukaryota; kingdom Metazoa; phylum Chordata; class Lepidosauria; order Squamata; family Sphaerodactylidae; genus Sphaerodactylus; species Sphaerodactylus townsendi. The sequence goes on from NC_059438.1 coordinate 1,658,307, forward strand.
TTCCAGCTGTAATCACCAATGTATTTATAATTCAGCCCTACAATTTGGCTTTAGGCTGAAACCTGACATATAAGAGCAAGAAAAGTCAGATTTCTTTTAAAGTAGTGAAAGTCTTGAAACCAAGGGAAATGTTTGTGTGTGGTAAAAATGGTGGTATTGAGATAATGGACTGTAGAGACAAAGGAGAAGTATGAGTGGACAGCTTCAAAGTGAGAATCAGTGTTCATTTTTTCTCCCCCCGCTGTGAAAACAAAACTGGTCCACCATACATGCGGAAATTCCAGAGATTATCTCTCTCACCTTTGTCCCAGTTCCCTTGTTTATTGCAAATAATTGCAACGATGAGAAATGGAAATACACATAAACACACACAAATCTTATACAACTGAAAGGAAACTGTTCCACGAAGAGAAACACAACATCTTACTGTGACATGGCTCTGAAGATGCCAGCCCTAAGGGTGAGCAAAACATTAGGAGCTAAAACTACCAGACCACAGCCACACAACTCAGAAAGCCCACAAGAGCCAGCAGAAGGGAAATTTGAGGAAAAAAAAGTTCTTTTCAATGGCATCACCAACAGGGACTATGAAAGTAGTTGCACTCTATCCAACTTTGGATAGTTTAAAAGATTGACTTTAGTGTTATTTGTTGTGGCATATAGCTTTGCATGTTGGCTTGGGGCTCCTATTTTGTAGCAGAAAGACATGGCATAAATATTTTATATAAATAGATACCACCTGACAGTTATTTCTCCTGCAGCATTGTGTTGAATCCTGTGTGCATTTTTTTTTTGAAACTGAGAAAATACTTTTAAATTGCTCCATGACAGGAGTTCTCCCTGCAATATGCAGTTCTGGTCCTGGTTGTCCATGTCACAGAACAGAAATGGATGTGAATTATTTCCCAATGTTTGGCAGTGATTTGTTGATCTCAGGCCTTCTCCCTGCTGGAATCAGATAGCTGACCTCGTTGCAGGCAAAAAGAGTCTCTCAGGTTTGTGTCCTTCCAGATACTACAGAAATGCCTTCTCCCAATAGAGGATATTCTTTAGGTTCCTCCTGCCATCCCAATTGATCTGCAACCTTTGTTCCTGCTCAGTGATCCCATGCTAGGGTGCAGCAGAGGCATAGTGGTTAAGAGCAGGTGTACTCTAATCTGGAGGAATCAGGTTTGGTTCCCCGCTCTGCCGCTTGAGCTATGGAGGTTTATCTGGGGAACTTAGATTAGCTTGTGCACTCCAAAACACGCCAGCTGAGTGACCTTGGGCTAGTCCCAGTTCTTCTGAGATCTCTCAGCCCCACCGACCTCACAGGGTGTTTGCTAGGGGGCGGGGGGAATAAGAAAAAGGAAATTGTCAGCCCCTTTGAGTCTCCTTACAGAAGAGAAAGGAGGGGTATAAATTCAACTTCTTCTTCTTCTGATGTCACGACATCATCATTGTACCCAGTGCTGATGTCACTTCTGTTCTCAGTGAGCCACCATTGATGGAGCTAGGTTTTGGAGTGGTCTTGCCAGGTTTACTTGGATTTGGACGTGGTAAAGCCCTTCGGGGATGGGGCGGTATAGAAGCCTCAAAAATAAATAAAATACAATAAAATAAATACTAAACCTTCATGGGATTAAATGATTGGTCAATCAGATGTGTCTCAAAGTAGCCAGTGGTCTGTCAGGTCTTTATCTGAATATATGGAGGTAGAAATGAAGATAATGGACACAGAGTAGAATCTTGCCAGATTTTTAATTCACAATCGCACAATTTCCTTCCTTACCCACCCACTCCCCTTATCGTTTGCCCATACATTTCCTTTGATACCCCAGAATAGCGTTTTTCAGGTGATCAGAAGGGACTCTTCCTTCCTTTCTCACCAGCAAAATTTTGGTTAGATCTAATCCTGAATTTTAAGTTCATGTATTTGGGTGAATCTTCATAATGCCTATATAGGTTAACCCAAGCATTGAGAGTGAACCATGCATAATCTAATTCTCAGTTCACCAGTCCTGGGACATCCAGGGCATTTGCTGGCTTTTGCATTTCTCAATATATTTGTTCATTTTGGCTCAATATGCAGTGCAATATGCTGATGGATGACTCCTTCCAATATACAATGCTCATAGTGCTCTCAGATTTTTGGCAGAAGAGGAGATTCAGTGTGAGAAAAAATGGTCACAGCGTAGGTGAAATGTATGAGTAGAACAAAGGAGGACATATACCTACACAGCAATTCTGTGAATGATGTCTGTAGGCAGATGGCAATCCACTCTGCAGTGGAACAGATAAACATGCAATTTTCCATTTTGCCTGGATTTTAATTGGTTTGACTGAGCCAGTCTTTCTTTTAAAAATATCATGTCCCAGAGGCAGACACCTGGTTTGCTGATGATCAAATATCAGGAATGAAATCAATGTATTTGGATATTTGTGTAACTCAGGGATAAAGTATTGCTCCCACAAGGGGTAGCTAGAAGCCAGTCTTTATGTTTTGTTAGCTTTTAACTGACAATATGTCTCTGTGAGTTGACAGATAGCTAGCTAGCTAGTTAGCTAGCTAGATCTTTCTTTGATAGTTTAACTACTATAACAATACTGATTCTCATGTCTATATAAGTATTTGTAGCATTTTGCGAAAAAGTTACTTTGCCATAGATAGATGGGGGATACCTTGAAGACAAACTACCTCTGATCATTTATACAGATCTCCAAAGGATTCATTTTAAAAAGGAAAACTGAGAGGAAAAGAGGAACTCAGCCTCCTTTCCATTTTAGCCATAAATTAAAGAATCTAGTTGAACCCCCCCCCCCAAAAAAAATCATGAATGGGTATAATGCTTTCCAGAGCCGTCTCTGGGAAGTAGTCTGGATTCTCTATTCTTTTTGGGGAGAGGGGAGAAAATAGGAGCTCTCTAAATATCTCTGAAGTCAGACAGTTTGGAGGGGTATAATTCTGCTTAGAACTACAGTTAGACACTCAAAATATCTGCATGTGAACATCCCAGTTTACACATACAGAGTTGGATATCAGAAATAAACCAAGTAGTAACAACATTTTGCAGCTGACCAAATGCTTCTTTTTTTCTTGTGATGCTGGGTGTGCTATCCTATACCTGCAAGATTGAAAATTTAATAATTTAAGATCTGAGTGCTCCCTTATGACCCTTGCTTGCCTTGACATTTTTATGTTTGCATCGAAGTTTGATACGTGCAGCAGCAATCTGCAAAATGCAATAAAAATAACACAGAACAAAAGCACTTTTCAGTGAATTTACAGAAGTCAGTAAGTACCATAAATCATCTGTAATGCCATTTTCAAAATTATCCCGTTATTTCATTGACAATATGGAATAAACTTTTTTTTTCATGATATGGGCAATTTGTTCTCTGTGAACGTCAGTCTAAACATTGCTATGCTCACAATTTCCCAAGAAAGCATGATGACTGGCAGGCTTGTCAAAATCATCCTATATATAGCTATCCATCACTCCAAACCCTACAACATTGTTAGTATGATAAAAAGTTCAGCTCTTTTCAACAACTTTTTTTTCTCAATCCCAAATGAGTCAAAACATGAACCAAATGTGTGGAAACCCACTTTCCACCATCCTTGTGATGACTTTTGTTTGGTTTTGATTTCTTTGACATTCCTGAGAAAGAACCCCAACATCCACCACCCAAAAATTAAGCTCTGGCCGTTTCCGCATGGGCCAAAAACGGCGGCCTGGGGGCGGTAAAAACGCCGCCCCCAGGCTGCCGTTCGCACAGGCGGCGCTGCTGAAACGCAGCAGCGCCGACCTGGCTGCCCTTCCCCTCCCTCAGGGCGGCGTCAGGCCGCCCTAAAAAACAACCCTTTAAAGGGTTGTTTTTGAGGGAACAGCGTCTTCCCAGCGGCGCAGTGCGAACAGCACCGCCGGGAACACGCTGTTTTCCCCTTCCCTCGCTTACTTGCCTTGTCCTCGTCGTCGCCCTGCTGTCTTCCTAAGCCCCGCCCCCGCTGTCCTCTGACCCCTGGAGGTCGGAGGGCAGCGTGGGCGGGGCTTAGGAAGACAGCAGGGCGACGACCGGGACAAGGCAAGTAAGCGAGGGACAGGGAAGAGGCGGCTTCATGCGGAGCCGCCTCTCCTGCGCAGGCCTCTGCTGGGGCTGCTCGCACGCTTGCGTGCGAACGGCCTCCACCCCCACACCGGCAGAATTCTTGCTGGCGTGAGGGCGCCCAGAGGCCTGTGCGGAAAGGGCCTCAGATTTTGCTTTGGGAAAATTTCACAGCAACTCTGAAAATACACAATTGTGATGTCCAGTGTGGTAATAGAGTTAAACTTGGCTACCTCACTCAAGGTATTCACACAAGATAATCCTGCAAAATCCCAGGGTTACAGTTGGAGAGGAAGTTAGCACTTGAAATGGACTGACGATAGCAATAGAAAGTGACAAACAACTGAAATTCTTGGTGTTACACATTTAAATCTAAATTTATAAACAGTCAAGAGACAACTGCAGATGGATAAATCTTTTTTTATCAAGTTTCCATAAAGAAGTTGCATTTCAGACATTTGTAATATTTGTCAGGCAGGTCCCATATTTTGATAAATAAAGAATACATGCTGACATACATAAATGCTTCTGAACTACTCTTACCAAACAATCCTATGCAGAGATATTCTAGTCTAAAACCCTCTGATTTCAATGGGCTTAGATTGAAGGGACTCTTCACAGTATTGTACTTTTCAGTGCCATCCAAAGCAGTTTCATCCTTCTGTCAATAAGGAGAAAAAGAAGAAGAGTTTGAGAGAGTTCTGAGAGAACTGTGACTAGCTCAACGTCACCCAGCAGGCTTCATGGGTAAGAGTGGAGAAACAAACCTGGTTCACCAGATTAGAGTGGCAGACTGATCCGGTGAACCAGGTTTGTTTCCCCACTACTACACATGAAGCCTGATGGGTGACGTTGGGCTAGTCACAGTGTAGGAGTGGGTAATGAGACCCTGTTCTCCAGATTAGAGGCCACCATTCTTAATCACTACACCATGCTGGCCCTTTGGAATCATTGTATAGCAGCACTTGCTTTGCTTCTTGAAATTAGATACGGGGCATAGGGGGACCAACCAGACCTGAAGATAGGACGGGACCTCAAATGCTGGTCAGGGGTGAATGGAAGGCCCTAAACTCACAGATTTCCAGAAAGTTCTGTTTTGGAACCAGATTGAAATGGACATTCCATGATCCAAGGGCAGCAACTCTGTTCACTTTGCACACTCAGAGGGGTGGATCATGGCATTTTTCAAAGACTACAGACAGGTTTGTAGAATCCCCCAGCAAACTCTCTTCAGTTAAAACAATTAGATGCAACAGTGCTTAACTTTGGATAGAATAAAACAAAAAAGTTACTTACTTATACACTGACTTTTAAAGGTTCAGAATCACCAATTGATATTTTAATCCATATTTTGTCCTGTTGCTCTTTGAAAGGTTGTTAGAAAATATATTACAGAGAGCACACAAAATCCTTTTCAGGAAATGAAAAACACATAAAAATCAGAATAAAACATTGGAACTGACCATTTCTGAAAATGCTTTCATAAATACTCCTTTGCATAAGCCCATTAATGATCAAATATTAGATTACCCTTTTGTGATATTTTCTGAGCTTTAATTTTTATTTAATTGAAACAATCGTAGAGCTCAGTAACATTTACAATGATGGTTGTTGTAAGGTCAGATGCTGTGTATCTATGAATACGTATTTAATCAGCTAGCCCAGAGAAGACGACTTCAGCTGTTACTCAGACTATTTGGACCACATGGAAAGGTTTGATTTTGTTTTGTTATGTCCATGTTGAATTTCAGAAATATTCATGGACAGTCTAGCCAAAGTTCAGCACTTTTCATTCCTGCCTATTTCAATGACTAGATATATAGATATATAGATGGAGAGAGAAAAGAGAGAGAGGTAAGATAGTTATAAATATATAAAATATATCTATATATCATATCTATATCTTCACTTCAGCTTTCCTCCATGTGTCTGTTTGCTTATTTTTGGACAATTAGTTTTTTTCACTTGTGCTTCAGAAAGATTCCATATGTGGGGTTTAAGAAGAAATATGTGGGTAAAATTAGTGTAAACAATCCATTATTTTCATACTTTTTCATTATTCTACTAAAATAAACACATGGTTGATTCCTTAATGTTATTTCTCTCCATGTCTGCTTCTGGACTAAATTAGAGCTAAATCAGGAAGGGGGGTAGGAAGCGAAGGAAAGAAAACGGGTAGTGCAATTTAAAAAGAAAGACTGGTTCCCCCTGTTTTACTGTACAACATTGGAAAAAGTCATTAAATATATTCTTTTCCATCTCCTTGTGAACTGAATCTGAGGAATGGCAGGAATGATGCAATGAGCAAATATTGAGCCTGAATATTTAAAAAAAATATTTTATTTTATTTTAAAATATGAGGTTAAAAATTGATTATGAGGCTGCTATAGATTCTTCCAAGCCTGATGTATACATATTTTTCATCAGATTCTATCAATTCATCTTCCAGTTACTTCAGACAAGATAGACACTTGAAAAAACTATGTATTGTATGGAGAGGAGATCCCATAACACTAGAGCTTTAGGTCTTTGGACAGGTGAACAAAAAGGACATGAAAATAGTATTCTCTTAACATCTGCATTGATCCCAAGCACACTAATTTCAAGGGCTTAGATTCACCTAACACTTCATGGGTGTGTCTGTTGGATCATCTTGGTTGACCACCATGTAACATGCCTAGAATATGAGACCTAAATAGATTAAGCTTCTATGAAAAATTTTTGTGTACATTCAGTGTTGTGGAATCACAGCCCTAACAGTAGCCCTAATTCTAATTTTAACCCTAATCACACTGGCTGTTACCTTGATACACTGATATTTTAATAAAACATCAATTTACCACAAGCAATTGACATCTCCTTGGGTACTCTTTGAACATGAAAGCATAGCCTGGCTGGACAGCCTCTGAAATAAGCCATGCGAATCTAGAGGATTGTGTGTAGCACATGCCTCCAGAAACATGTGGTTGGATATTCCTAAATATAGGCTTGGATTGTATGATGTTGTTCCATTCGTGCTTCTCTCTGGCTGCTGAGAAGGCTTTTCTCAGCTGAGGCTCTCCCCTCCTCTGCTGCTAGCCCTTTTGCATAAGAACATAAGAACAAGCCAGCTGGATCAGACCAGAGTCCATCTAGTCTAGCTCTCTGCTACTCGCAGTGGCCCACAAGGTGCCTTTGGGAGCTCACATGCAGGATGTGAAAGCAATGGCCTTCTGCGGCTGTTGCTCCCAAGCACTTGGACTGTTAAGGCATTTGCAATCTCAGATCAAAGAGGATCAAGATTGGTAGCCATAAATCAACTTCTCCTCCATAAATCTATCTAAGCCCCCTTTAAAGCTATCCGGGTTAGTGGCCATACCACCTCCGCTGGCATCATATTCCAAACACCAATCACACGTTGCGTGAAGAAGTGTTTCCTTTTATTAGTCCTAATTCTTCCCCCAAGCATGTTTAAGAGTACCTTGTTAAATATTGCTCCTGCACATTTAGAAGTGCTAGTCTCAGAGGAAGTGGGCAACAGAGGAAAGTTCCTGCAGTAGCCAGAGAGAAGCACAAGAACAATGTCATACAGTCCAACTCATAATGTCAGCAGAGGTCTATAGTGTGAGGTGAGAAAGGCTGCTGAACCTTGTGCTTCCACAGCTTTTTTACAGCAACATGTTAACAGTGCATATATACACATCTGCCTTCTCAACTGGGTGTTATTAATTAATATCTTGATGCCTAATTAGTTTTTTCCCTTTCTCATTTGAATTTGATCTCTCAAGCATGCTGTCACATCGTTGACATGTACCATGTTCCAAAGGAACAGAACATCTGGTTGCATATTAAGTTACTGTAGGAAGTTAACTTTCCTGGGAGGCTCTCAGTGCATTCAATGTGACTGTGAGAAACATTGCAGGATGTCAGAACCGAAGTCAGGTGTATGATTTGCATGGGACCTGAAAATCTGGTGGAAACATGCCCACTGGTGTTGAACAAAGGGATGAGTGGTATCTTCCGCATTCCATTCCTTAAATGTTCTGGAATTTGACTCTGTTATGTGTACCATTCTCCATACTCATGATTTAAACTTTGTAACAATTTCGAATGGTGGTGCGACCGCACTTGGAGTACTGTGTTCAGTTCTGGTCGCCACATCTCAAAAAGGATATCGAAGAGATAGAAAAAGTGCAGAGAAGGGCAACGAGGATGATTGAAGGATTGGAGCACCTTCCTTATGAGGAGAGGCTGCAGCGTTTGGGACTCTTTAGTTTGGAGAGGAGACGTCTGAGGGGGGATATGATTGAAGTCTATAAAATTATGCATGGGGTAGAAAATATTGACAGGCGCTGATTCCGCATGGGCCAAAAACAGCAGTGTGAAAACGGTGTGAGAATGGTGTAAAAGGGTTTGAAACGGTGTAAAAGGGTTTATACTGTTTTCACACCATTTTCACACAGCTGTTTTTGGCCCATGCGGAATCAGCCAGAGAGAAATTTTTCTCTCTTTCTCACAATACTAGAACCAGGGGACATGCTGGGGGGAAGAATTAGGACTAATAAAAGGAAACACTTCTTCACGCAACGTGTGATTTGTGTTTGGAATATGCTGCCACAGGAGGTGGTGATGGCCACTAACCTGGATAGCTTTAAAAAGGGCATGGACAAATTTATGGAGGAGAAGTCAATCTATGGCTACCAATCTTGATCCTCCTTGATCTCAGATTGCAAATGCCTTAGCAGACCAGGTGCTCAGGAGCAGGAGCAGCAGAAGGCCATTGCTTTCACATCCTGCATGTGAGCTCCCAAAGGCACCTGGTGGGCCACTGCGAGTAGCAGAGTGCTGGACTAGGTGGACTCTGGTCTGATCCAGCAGGCTAGTTCTTATGTTCTTATGTTCTTATGAATGTACTTTGTTGCAGTTTTCAGTTTATTTGTATCTGGTTATTATGCTCATTAATAAGACACTGCAAAAAATGGTTTTTCATAAATGTCAACACATCTTTGTTTTTCTGTTTCTCCTTTTCCAGCTTGGCATGTGCTCAAGGAGATGCATAATTTTATTTGCTTTGTTACATTTATGCCCAGCCTTTCCTCATGATTCAAGGAACAATGATTGTACCTTGGTGAAAATATGCTCCCCAAAGAGCTCTCTGCTTGGCAAATAGCAGCTCACTAGTGGTTCCTGGTCCAAAAGCTGTCTAACTGTCTCTTGACTCAAGCTGGAGGTTTTCTGGCTCTGGCCCTTGCCTGGTGGAATTGTTTGGAATGCTGCTGTTGGGAGCAGCAGTGGCATAGGAGGTTAAGAGCTCATGTATCTAATCTGGAAGAACCAGGTTTGATTCCCAGCTCTGCCGCCTGAGCTGTGGAGGCTTATCTGGGGAATTCAGATTAGCCTGTACACTCCCACAACACCAGCTGGGTGACCTTGGGCTAGTCACAGCTTCTCGGAGCTCTCTCAGCCCCACCTACCTCACAGGGTGTTTGTTGTGAGGGGGGAAGGGCAAGGAGATTGTAAGCCCCTTTGAGTCTCCTGCAGGAGAGAAAGGGGGGATATAAATCCAAACTCCTCCTCCTCCTCCTCTTCTTCTTCTTCTTCTTCTTCTTCTTCTTCTTCTTCTTCTTCTTCTTCTTCTTCTTCTTCTTCTAATGAGACCCTGTGGTATTTGGCACAATTTTTAAGGCCTATAAGATGGAGCTGTTCTGCTGGGTCTATGGTTGAGGCAGCAATAAGATACAATGAGATACACATGTCAGTGAGGTAGAGGCAACTGCGGTGCTACATCTATCTCCCCCTCTCTTCCCCTCTTTTTTCCTCCCTTCTACCACTTCTTCCCTTCTTTCGTTTTTCCTAAGACAACTTCCTCTTTTCTTCCCTTTTCTAGTCTGACAGTACAGCTGGCATGTATTACAGCATATATTACAGTACAGCTCCCTGCTCCCTTCCTTCTGCCTTGTTTGTTTCCTTGTTCTTTCCCTTCCTCTCGTTTAATTATAGTCATGATTTGTGCCGCCTAGACTACATGCCGACCCTGGATGTGTTTTCATCTCTGTGCCTTATAAGCCTCCATGAGCATGCAAGGGGAAGGGTAGCTGAAAAATAAATAACATATATAACTTAAGAGTTTTGGTCATCACCTCGGCATCTCGCCCCTGGATGCATAGCTGGCAAAGGTGCGTAACCCCTTGCTTGAACAGCTTTGATAGGGTTGGTCAGATCCCTGCCCTTGTTAGCTGGAAGTCCCTTGCCTAAACTGAAATTTGGGGGCTCATCCCTTTGTGGGATACTACTGCTCCTCCCCAAATCAACGCAGAGCACATGTCTCACAGGTTTTACTGCCTAGCTCATGTTTTGGCATCCTACATGTGAGCTCCCCAAGGCACCTGGTGGGCCACTGCGAGTAGCAGAGAGCTGGACTAGATGGACTTTGGTCTGATCCAGCTGGCTTGTTCTTATGTTCTTATGTTCTTATGTTCTTAGCCATCCTTTTTGCCCTTCCTAGCAGTTGGGAAAAATGGTTGTCATCTTTTTAGAATCTCATTTCCAACTTAATCATTTTGTGGCCGTCCTCTGTAGGAAAGCGTGGTTGTTCCCAGAGCTTTGAGGACCCCTTGGTGAGCTTCAATGCACTTTATATTTCATCACCCGGGCATGATATGAGGCACATCAGTTTTATTAAAAGACTTAAGGTCAACCAGCAATCTTCACATCAGAATGAGAATTTGAGTCTGGTCACCTAGATCCCAGTCTCTAACCACTCTAACTGCTAACTCTAACTGCTACAACACATCATTATATGACCTTAATAATCTTTGCATAAATGTTATAAATACAGAAGGAGCTGCACTATATTGTCTGCTTTTTTTAAAAAAAAAGAGGAGGGCATATTGAAACTTCTGGCATGGATAGCTGAAATAAAATTGTTTTTAGATTTTTTTTGGAGGGATGATCACAAATGTTTAAAACAGAAGCAAGCAGAAGAAAGTCTCCTTACCTCTTCTGACTTCTGTGCTCTCCAGCATTCACATTTAATAAGAAATAACTTTCTGAAATTAATTTTATGCACCATTTAAATTAGCGGAACCCTGAATAAGGCAGTCTTTGACTTAATTATTCTAAATCATTCCATAACTTTTATATAACATAATAAATGTGGACTTTATTTGCTTCTGGGAAAACCATTAAATTTTGCATCTATTCAAAACCAACCAAAGTACAAAGTAATTAAAGCTTTCACTGCTTTCTGATAAGTAAAACTGTGACACAGTAATTAAGTCCTCAAAAAAAATCACCAAAAGGTGCATGAAAATACACTCTTTTGAACTGATATTAATATGCATAAGTGTGTCATACTTTAATGCAGCAAGCATACATGTATATTAGGGATGATTATGATTTTCTCATCCCTACTGTTTCAAACTGAAACCCCCATTTGTCTTTCACTTCTCCTTCGTGCAAACTGAACCAGTGGTTATTTTGAAGTCATTTCTGGTTTCTTCTCATGGAAAGTTCCATATCAAATGTTGGGCTGGATTTAGGGGTTGCATTCAGTAAAGCTGACTTGGGGGAGGATTTTAAACTGTAGCTAGCCATCCCAATTGGACATAAGTTGAAAAATTCTGCTTTATTTCCAGCATTATTTTGGGATCTCAGGCTACAGCAGTAGAAATCCCTTTTAAAAGGGGAGGTCTTGTAAGGAGAATCACCAAAAGCTATGCTGACAATTCAGTGCCTCTACCTTAAAAATAGTCCTCATAAGCCCCGAAGGGTTGTCCATGTAATCCTTACTCTTCCAAATCCATTGACCTCAGTGGACCTAGAACAGTGTAACTCAGTTTAGGATTGCACTGATAGTTCTTCAGTAATCATATGATGCCAAAGCACTAAAGCAGAGAGTAACAAAAAGGGATGTTCATAATAAATTACTTAGTTTTTGTGCCTTTTTTACAATTGGGCACTAAAATTATTATATCAATATTGTTTCATTATTGTGACAAATGATTATAAAACCAAAGCAAAATTACTGAGAGGGGAATATTTGCACTCACACAAATTGCAATGTACTAGTCTGACCTTTAGAGAATGCAGAGCGTTGATTGGCCAGCAATTTCTCTTCTCCACCAATTAACAAAGGAGAAGAAAAAGTCGAGAAAAGAGGGATTGTAAACATGGGGGCAGGCAGATGGCAGGATGGGATCCATTTACAGAATATTGAAAAGGTCACAAGCACGCAGCAAACTGCTCTAATTCCTTGAATATATGAGGCATTAAAATTCTGATGCCTCATTCAAGGTTGTAATGAGAACATAACAAAATGTGAACCTATTATTTTGACAGTGATTGTAATGAGAATGCAAAATAATATAAACATAATGACATTGTGAGGGACTGTGTCGTCGTATCCTCCTTCCCTCAATAAATTTCAAAAACTCACTCTTAATTTTTCTTTCCGTGAAGCCAATGTAATTTAAATATGAGACAGCATTCAACTCCCTAAGTAATTAATGTGGACAGAAATACAAAGTTAGAAGATTTTATGTCAGATAGGAGAGTGCTAGGGTTGTTGGTCTCCAGGTGGTAGCAGGAGATCTTCTGGAATTATAACTAGTCTCTAGGGTTCCTTCTGCACACGCAAAATAATGCATTTTCAAACCACTTTCACAACTGTTTGCAAGTAGATTTTGCTATTCCGCACAGCTTCAAAGAGCACTGAAAGCTGTTTGAAAGTGCATTATTCTGCATGTGCAGAATGAGCATAGGTTACAGAGAGTAATTCCTCTGGAGAACATGATGACTTTGGAGAGTGGACTTTATGGCATTGCACCACACTGATTCCCTCTTCCCCAAACCTTCCCAGCAGTGGTGAGATTCAGCCTATTTGCACCAGTTCGGTCGAACCAGTAGCTAATTTTTTGTCTAGTTTGGAGAACTGGTTGTAATCCTACCATTGAGTTCTTTCAGAACCAGTTGTTAAATTATTTGAATCCCACCACTGCTTCCCAGGCTCCACCCCCAACATCTCCAGGTATATTCCAACCCAGAGCAAACAACCCTAGACAGTGCACATGGAAAAAAAATGTCAAACTTCTGCTTTCTTGTGGCAATGTAGCTTACCCATTAGAAACCAGAGAGAGACCAAATTTTACCTCAGGTGACACTATGAGGTGAATGTGGAAAAGGTTTTTGTGGTGAGAATATTTTGAGTTCCAAGAAAGCTGGAAAGTTTGGAGTTGGATCCAACCAGCTTTCTTCCCTCCATCCCTTTCTTTACTACAATCTCCATCCAACATGGCTTTTGAGTAATGCAGGTCCATGATCCCCAGCGTAGCCTTTTTGGTGGTAAAAAGAAGCAGCTGTTTGGATCCAAAAAAGACGTAGTTAAACATTACAACATATTAAAAGAAATTAGTGCAGATATGCCACATTTGTGGAGTTGGATTAAGCTGAATTTTTCCTCTCTGTCTCACCCAGTTCCCTTCCATATTTCAGCCGTTGTCACTCATGACTTTTGTCAAAGTAGTTGGCTCTGTGCTGGAGATTTGGGGGAGGGGCTCAGCGGGGGGGTTGTTCTAGGTAGGGGCATCTAATTTCCTGCAGTGCTGCTGGTGTGAGTCTCCTGAAAAGAACCAGCCAACTTTGCTAAAGTTTGCTTGGGAGGGGCAAATGCTGTGGGCACCCAATTGAAAATGAACCTGATGCCCACAGAATGAGTGCCCAGCCATCCAAACTGTATGGTAAAATCATAGAGTATCTAGTGATTGCCCTGTCTCACTTCTGTGATTTCACCCAGAAGGGACATAATGTCAGGAGACCAGCCACCACAGCAGAAGGGCTGGTAGCACTACCAACCAGTCCAAGATGTTAGGATTGCATTGTATTCTTTTTCTGTTTGTACTTCTATTATTGTGTTTGTTTATAAGCCACTTTGTGCTCTTGATGGGGAGAACAGAGAGAGAGAAATGCTAAAATTAATAAAATAAATAAATCAGAAGGCTTAGCACTGCTGTGTATATAATCTTGAGTGCTTTCTTTTCCACCTAGGTGAAATGACATGACTTGGTTTCCTCGCAGTGCAGAATTACTCCCTAAACTCTCATTGAATGTTCCCTAAAGTCCCTCCAAATGTCTCTTTGAATGGAATGACACCTTATGTGTGTATCGGGTTATTGCATGTATTATTCAGAGTCAGCTTGACTTTAGAACAGCAGCTGTATTAAATATGAAAAATAAAAGGTTGTGCAGGCTGTTAATGAACAGCTTCGAACATTCTACTTAAGTATAATAACTGTATGATAACAAGAAAAAACGGAAGGGAAGTAGGAGCACAGGAGGTGTCTGGCTACATACCTGTCCATGAAGAGCATTCCTCCTCTCCAGGAAGCCGTACAGTTGTCGCAGGTTAAGTGCTTATTGAATCACTACTTTCCATTCCCATAATTCTCTCATATGGCAGGGTTAAGATTATGCGAACCTTCCCTGTACAGGAGGTAAGTGCAGTGTCTCTTCTCTGTTGCATGGCTGGAAAATTTCAGTGCTGGCTTCTCATTCTCCTTATTTAGCACCAGTTTTAAAATTGTTTCACATCCTTCTAGACCTGTGTATGGGAGCTTGTTTAATTTCTTTGATTTTTTCTTCATTCCAAAAGGGATTGTTTCATTATTGGGTTGTTAGGAGCACTGGACTGTAATCTGGAGAACTGAGTTGGATTCCCCACTTCTCCGCATGAGTGGTGGACTCTAATCTGGTGAATCAGGTTTGTTTCCCCACTCCCACACATGAAGCCTGATGATGTTGGGCTAGTCACAGTTCTTTCAGAGAACTCTCTCACAAAATTTCTGTTGTAAGGAGTTGAAGGGAAGGCGTTTATAAGCCACTTAGAGACTCCTTTCAGTTGAAAAAAGCTGGATATAAATCCCAGCTCTTCTTTTCTTCTTCCTACCCTCCACAATGTTGAAGGAATTCTTGATGGAAGATTCAGCTCCTGATAGAATATTTAATAGCAAAACTTTTCA
Source organism: Sphaerodactylus townsendi (assembly GCF_021028975.2). NCBI lineage: Eukaryota > Metazoa > Chordata > Lepidosauria > Squamata > Sphaerodactylidae > Sphaerodactylus > Sphaerodactylus townsendi. Next base: position 1,673,387 of record NC_059438.1, read on the forward strand.
TCAACCAAAAGTTCCTTGAGCCCAATCCCATGATGTTAAATTCAACCACACTATGCCAGAGAAGTTTTACTATTAAGCTTGAAAAACAGGCCTTTGTCAATCTCTCTGTGATGACAGAATGCACTAGAACAGACTGGCAGCTATTGAGATGTATTTTTTTTCCTAATTAGGCCCCAACCACACACTCAAGCTTGTTGAGAAGGAAGAGGTAAAGATTAGTTGCAAGATGGATGTCTCAATAATACAAAATTACCCTGCCAACTGTAAGACTGCCAAGCTCTCTTGTACAGCACAGGATGATTCAAATGGCAATTAAACGCCATGCACTGTGGGTAAGACTCCTTGCATAATGCGCTGGTATCTGAAACAAAGGGGGGAAAGTTCTGGAGGTTGTCAAGTGTTTCAGCACTGTTCTTTTCCATTTATTTACAAAGCCTTCTTAGTGGCACTTGGGAAAATCTGGTTGTGAACTAATGGGCTACAGCAGACTAATATGCCAATTGGCAATTTTAATGAGAATCTGTAGACTTCTCAGCCAGATGGCATGACCAGACTAAACTGAGGTTTGGGCTAAGGCATGAGTCTCTGGCATGAGCTGAAAGGTGAGAACCAAAGGGCTCTTGTCTGTGGCTAGCAGCCGGGAATCCTGATGAGGTTCTGCAGTCTTAGAACTGCAGAGGACTGGCAAATGATCATACTGCTCACGTATGGAGCCATACCAATATATGTGCCAAGGCTACCTTTCTGGGAGCAGCTCAGGATTTCATGATCTCCTTGATGATCAACAACAGTCTCTACATACTATGCAGGTCACATTTGTGGTCTGGTTCTGGGCAGGAAGAAGGTGATCTGAAAATGGGAGGGGGGAAGGAAAGACCATCACTTCATCATGAACACATTGTTGTGATTTAGATTTATCTGCAGAGGGGCAATGAAGATGATCTAACCCTACAGCCTGATGTATCTGACTGGTTTTCAGGTAGAATTAGGGTTTTTTCCTGCTAATATGATTGGCAATCCTTGCAGTGCCCTGGTTGCCTCCTTGGATGAGCAGATGACTCAGGCAATTGACATGATTGCTCTTTGGTGCCCTCTCTCAGGACTGAGACTCAGGGCTGCCCCTTGGAAACCTACTGCGATAATTCTTTAGCTTTTATATCTCAGGACTATTCTTTGATTTCTCACAGTAAGCAATTACAAAACCTTCAATATTTCACAGAGGAAGATAGAGACAATGTTCCCCCACTCCTAATTATCATTTGAAGTATCGTTAAATGCATAATATAAGAACATGAGTGTTCTATCTAATCCAGCATCCTATTTCCTGCTAGGTTTGCCAGGTCTTCTGCTGTGGCCTCCTGCTAGCAACCTGAGCCAAAATGAATGGTAGTGGGAGGGGAAAAACTGTCACTGATGCATACTGTATATCATGTCCTGAGAAAGCTCAGTCTTATCACTCCAGGAATTCCCAGAAACTCTTTGGTTTTACCATAAAGTTTCTGGACATTCCTAGAGCAATGTGACATCACTTATATTTTTCCTCAGAACTGTCGCTATCTCCCAGGCAACCCTATTTTACACACTGACCAGCCAGGGCCAATAAAGAAGACATAAAGGCTGTCTATTGCTTTTGTCTTCTGGCATTGGTTTATCAAGGTATAATGCCTCTAGGATGTGGAAATATCCTTTAGTCCAGGGGTAGGGAACCTGCGGCTCTCCAGATGTTCAGGAACTACAATTCCCATCAGCCCCTACCAGCATGGCCAATTGGTTCCCTACCCCTGCTTTAGTCCTATTCGCTAGTATCTATCGATCATTACCAAAGCATTGTCTCTTAGCATACCACTTTGAAGAGCTAGAAAATAAGGAATGAATTGTGAGGTCATCAGAAAATACTTCATCACTTGTGTCAGAGCACTCAAAGCATTTTATTAGAATATAGCAGTAAAGCCCATTGTACAAACAAATGCAGTGGGTTCTAGAAAAGTGTTGGTGGGTTAAAAGTGCCCACTGAGGGAGCCAACCCCTCTTGCTTTTCCTCTCTCCTTGGCCCTGTGTCACCAACTTCCTTCTCATCCTCTTCTGGGATGCCTGCATCAGCTCTCAGGGTTAATGGTGCCCACTGAGGGAATGACCCCTCCTGGCTTTCTTCCCCTCTCAGGCCCATGTCATCAACTTCTTCCTCATTCTCCTCCTCTTGCCAGACGCCTCTCCTCTTCCCAGAAACCTGTATCACCACACAACAGTTAACAGCACAGTTGCAGTTTCCAGCAATTATGACCCTCTCACGGGGAGTGGCTGATGCTTGTGCTTACTCCTCCTCAGGTAGTTGCAGATGGTACAGTGACTGTAATCAATCAGCAGTGAGGGAGAAGGGTGAGCACATGAGAGCAAGAAACTGCCACATTCCGCTGTTTTGTTTGTATTGTTTTTGTACCTGTTCTGAACAAGCCCACCCACAAGCCGTGTGTGTAGCGATTGGCTGGAAGTGAGGCATGAAGGAAATTGATTGGAAGTGAGTTGTCACCACTCTAGCTAGCCTTTTATATAATAGGACACTGCTATTGCAATGCACTGCAGTTGATTTTGGGCAGAGGAAGAAGCTATGCAGTTGCAGCATCATAGAATCCATCTCCCAAATCTGCCATTTTCTCCAGGGAAACTGATCTCTGAAGCAGGAAGTTCACTTGTCATTATGGGGCAGCTCCAGGCCCTATCCTGAGACTGGTAAATGTACAACTCAAGTCCCAAACACTAAACACAGTTTGAAATAGCCACATTTTGCTGATTTAGAAGCCAGAAAGGTGTTTGGTTTTGTTGATATTTCAAGAATGACCTAAATATGTTACTGACATCTACCTCACCAGCTGTAATAAATGGCCTGCTGTGTACTATAATGCCCTTTCAAAAACCTTTCCTTAATTTCCTTTAGATTCCTTATAATAATTTCATTTAAAATTCTTAACAGTGCTTTTTGGTTGCCGACCCAAAGCTACAGAAACTTGGAGAGGGGTGACGCCTAGCTTGCAAACTATATTTGGACTTGGTGGTCCATAAACTGTACCAATCTTATGTAAACGGACCACATTTTAAATCAATTATGCAGTGAGTATTGAGTAATTAAGCACAATAAAAAAAGTCTTCTATTTGGAGTGTTTTCTTTTTAGTTTCAGAATGTTTTATACCACTGCCTGTATGTGCTGAAAAGCTCTAACATTATGTAAATTAACATGTTAATCCTAAATCACAAGCAACTATTCCATTTACAACCCCCTTCATTCCTGCACACACACACACACACACATTCCTGCACATACACACACTTCCCCCCTCCTTTTGTTACTACTAAGAAGAAAAACAAAGAAAAAAGGGAAATAAGAAAGGAGAAGTCACCTGCCAAAGAATAATAGCTATGTTCACTGTTGATCTCTGATTTCCTTTTGTTTAAATCATATCTCCTGCCATGACTTGTCTTCAAAGTGCATCATTTGCATGTGCTAAAGTGCTAATTAAATCTGGAATACAATCTGAGAAAAAAATAATTCTGGAACTCTGTGCTCCAGAGATTTTTCTGCCTTTCTCATATGGAAACAGCTCCCATCTTTTTTCTAGTTTCAGGTCTTTGAATAAACAATCCTCTGCTCAACCTGAAAACTGTCCACTTTTTTTGGGAGGGGGGAGTCCCTGTTGAAAGCCAATGTGAAATCATTTGATGGCTGCCTTCTCAGTATGATGTAAAACTGAAGCCACACATGATCAGTGATTGACAGCAATTAAGCAATTCCCTCTTTGCAAAAGCTGTTATTTTCCCTTCATTCTCTGTCTGTTAGTATGTGTGTGACAGATCCTCATTTCATGTCAACATGCCAATCACTCTTTCTTTAATTAGGTTTGCATGTAAGCATAGCTATCTTGACAAAGACCCACCCCCTTGAGTGTTTTGAGTTATCACAGTATATAAAGTGTTTACATCAGGTTTATAGATGTGATTGTTCAGGGTATACTTCACCTCAATATGCCTCTTTCAGTTTTATGTGAAAGTATTGGGCCAGAGAACTGCTGTAGATGCTCTAGGAAGTACTGAGAAGTGGAGGCCCATATACATTGTGTATCATTTTTCAAACACCTGGAATAACAAGCAAAAGGAGAAACCCATGTTTTTACTTCAGAGAGAAATTTCTAAAGTATGTTTGAACTTCATTCATCTCCCCATTCAGACGTTAGTCAGTGGGGAGAACCAGTGTGCAAATCACAGCATCCTTGAAATCATAACACTCTGATTCAAGCTCTAACTTTAAAATCCCATAAGCCTTGCAGCCTCATCCAATTTCCCCAGCTTTCCAGCTGTGTGGGGAGCAGAGAAAGGCCCTGAAATCCACCGCTGCTGAAAAGCCCATGTGGAAAGGACATATACCGCAAAACAGGCAGCGTGTGTCTGAGAGTTGGTGAGCCCTGCAACCAGTTCTCAACTCCAGGAGAGACCCAATTAAGGTTGGCTCAGCCCCCAGGGATGCTTGGCCTGCCTCTTGCATGCTTGTGTAACCCCCATGCCCAGAATGGGTTGGCCCAGAATGGGCTGACCCAGTAAGGGGTGGAGACTCGGAGCAGCAGAGAGGCTGAAAGAGCTCTTTTGCAGAAGAACAAGGCTACCAGACTCGGACCTTGATTTCTATAAGCCCTTAACACCTTGTTAAGGGTTTCTTTTGTGGTTGTAATGGGTGAGAGTTCTCCTGGAGACCTTCATCATGTTGCAACCTGTTCATCAAGCCCTTGGAGTCTTCAGGAGCCAGCCAACTTGCAAAGAAGATTTGGACTTGGCAATATCAGTAGACTGTAAATAGAAGGACTTGAAATGCAACCTGAACAGGACCTTGAATTGTAAATGTTAAATGTTGATGTTTAATGTTAATTGTAAAGAAAAGTAAACCACTGTTTTGTTTAAATTTGGTTCTTTGCAACTCCTTCCAAGTACTGCCCCACAGAACCCACAAGCTGAGGTTACACTTGCGTCTGAGCAGGACAACAGTGCAGCCCTGCCATGGTTCAGACTTCTGGATTATGCAGAGGCAGGGCTGTGGGATGCGTGGCTGCTGGCATAGCTGCCCTTTCCACATGGGGAAGTGCCCAAGGGAAGGTGAATATATAAGCCATTTCCATGGGCCCTTTCAGCCTCCCTTCTTTGGAGGGGGCTGTTAGATACTTTTGGGGATTTTGAGGATACATAATGGATATGATCACAAAATGACACCAATGGCATCAAGGCCCATCCCCAAAATGGCTACCAAGAGCTCAGGATCAGCTGTTTTCTTTAGAAAAAAATATTTCATTTCAGCTTCTACATAAAGGCAAGAATTTGATCTCCAAGGGACAGGGCGACAAGCACAGAGACCTTTTAAAAGGGTATTTATGTATAATTAAGACAATGTAAATGGTTGTGGCACTGTTTTCTGGGATCAACTTGACTTTGTGCTAGTCAGTCAGCTGATATGGAGTGACTCATTCAATGCTTTTAACCTGAAATCTCAACCACTACTCATAAGGGAATAAACTGTTATAGATTGCTTGGAATCCACCTTCTGTGAGGCAAGAAAAGTTGGATGGGTGCAGGCAGCATGGAGAGCCTACTTCTTATCCCTTTTTGCTGGGAGGGAGCATGATTAGTCAGGGACCTCCAGTGTGGGTTGGATGCCTGGGTTGCCAATTGGCTAGAAACACCCCTGAGAGGGCACTCATTTATCGTAGGTTGAATGGAATCAGCCAGCTGTTTGGTACAAACTCTATTTTATCTTTATGAACGGTTTATGAAGTATCTATTGAAATTATACTCAAACTAACTGTTTATACCTCATTGCCTTGTATCCCTATATATACAGTCCTTGTTTTTTAGGCTTGGCTGGCCTCAAATCTTTCAGTATTGGTACAAACTCTATACATAATGTGTATCAACAGGGATTCCTGATTGACTGTAGGTTCTAACACCTTGCATATTCTACCTCTTATATATATTCATTACTTCAACTATACCTATGTAACTTCTTTTGCATTAGCATATTTCATGCTGTAGTAAATTTTGGGTAGCTAATAACAGCTGGATACATCTTATACCCACTGTAAGTGAACTGAATACCCTTTGGATAGGATCTGGTTTGGAACTTGCCTCTCATTGTAACTTCTTCCCCTCCCCCCTTTTGTTGCGTATATAATTTGACCTGATGAGGTGAGTTCTGATTTGCTTACACTAGAATCTTTTTTTTTAATTCCACAGCTACTGCTAGACTTTTGTTTTATTCTGCTGCTATAGACTAACATGGCTACCCTTACGAAGCTGATTTTCTCCTCTCTGCCTCAGATTAGCCCAAGGCATTAGTGTGAACTTGAGGTTAAGTGTTCAAGGGGAGGTCGAAGTTATCAGAGACAAGAATTGTTTATGTGGAAGATAATAAAGAGGCATGCTATAGTTAAGAGGAAGATTAGAGAAACTTGGAATAAGCTGAAAATAGATAAGATAAAAGTGACAGCCAAGTGAAGGCGTGTACATGGGTGCCTCCAGCAAAGAAAAAGAAGTGAGGGAACCCAAAAAGAATGTAATGAAGCATTATTGAGGAAAAAGCACTGAAGCATTCAACATGATGGACTTTGAATGCTAAAGGGGGGGGGGCATTTTGTGAGATAGTAAGACCCACTAAAATAAACTAAAGCACATTAAAAAGTGAAAAAAACCATGTAAAGTGAAAAGGGACTGGGACAGTTAATGTGTTCTGTCTGTAGACAGGCAAGTAAAACTGTGAGAAAGCTCAAGTTGCTTACAACAACCCTACTGTTAACCAAAATGGTAGGGTCTGTCCCTTTTGGACAAGAATTAGTAGTGGCAGATCTTGCATTGTGAGAGGAGGTAACCGGAGTATTTACTACCTGCGTTTACGTCAGTTTTTTTTTCTGTCAAAAAACCACAGAAGTTCAGAAAATAAAGTTTAACATTTTATTGAGAAAATAAAATAATAAATGTACACACCCATAGATAGCAAAATATGCACTCAGAGAGAATTCAAGAGAATCCTAGGATTTAGAAAGAGATAAGGGATTGGTTTGGAAAGGAGTATGTCATTGTGGGGAAGGGCAATAGCTACCTGTCTTGTGGAGGAATAGGTCCAAAAGTGCAAAGCCTTCATTGAATTCCAAGAGGGAAAAGCAGCTGGCACACAGTGCAACCAGACCAACAGGTATTCTAGACACACTAGATGTGCAGTGCAACTGAACCAAAGGTGGCTCAGGAGACACTGGGCAAAGACTGAAGCGTGGACAGCCTAGTTCAGGGGTAGGGAACCTGAGGCTCTCCAGATGTTCAGGAACTACAATTCCCATCAGCCTCTGTCAGCATGGCCAATTGGCCATGCTGGTAGGGGCTGATGGGAATTGTAGTTCCTGAACATCTGGAGAGCCGCAGGTTCCCTACCCCTGGCCTAGTTATAGAAAAATCTGGTCCTCTAGCGATGTGAAGAGATTTGATTCCCCACTCCACCTGAGCAATGGACTTTTATCTGGTGAACTAGATTTGTTTCTCTGTTCCTACACAAGAAACCTGCTGGGTGATTTTGAGCTAGTCATAGTTCTTCAGAACTCTCAGCCCCACCTAACTCACACGGTGTTTTTTGTGGAAAGAGGAAAGGAAAGGAGCTCAGAAGCCTTACAGGAGAGATAGGGGGATATAAATCCAAAGTTGTTGTCATCTCCTTCTCCCCCTCCTCCTCCTCCTCTTTCCCATTTCTAGGAAACATTAGCCTTCTCCAATCTGTCCTTTGGGTAGCCTGCCACCAATCAGATAACCACATGCCCCACAGATTCCTCCAAAGATCTGATTAATCTGAAAGTAAGCATTCTGTGTGTACACTCATAAGGAACAGCTACTCTCACTCTGAATGACCAGGCACATGGAAGTCAATTTATTCACAGCCTGAGATCTTTACCTGGGAGGTAGAAACTAATGTCAGCTTTCCAAGACGGGCCTTTGTGTCGCTTCCATCGCCGCAGGTAGAATTCACCGGGCGGAGGCGATGAAGGTCGCTCGCGATGCACGATGAAAGCGCCGCAGCAGAGGTCGTGTTAAACGCAGGCGGCTCCACACAGCCGCTTGCTCGTCTTCCACTACTTTGTATTGCCGTGGTTAAAGCTCGGCCACCACTGCTTCCCTCCCGGCCTCCAGGGGTCGGAGGACAGCGGGCGGGCTCGGCTGCCAGCAGGCTGGCGATCGGGACAAGGTGAGTGGACGGGCCAGGGAGACAAGGCATTCTGGCGCGCTGTTCGCGACCGGCCGCTGGAAGATCGCTTCAACAACAAACCCTTTAGCGGAAGAAGTTAGGTTTAGGCCGCCTGACGCTCTGGGAAGCGCTGTCGGTCGGCGCCAAGCTGGCGCTAGAGCAGCGCCGCTTGTAAAATCCGCGCCTGGGGCAAGGCAGCGCTTTTACACGCCCCTGCGGCCTTCGTTTTTGGCCCATGCGGAAAGGGCATCAGTAAAGTCAGCCCTGATTAGTGCTTGTATGGGACTCTTATGAAGAAGTCCAAGGTTGTTGCACAGTGGCAGGAAATGGCAAACCACCTCTTTCTGTCTCTTGCTATGGAAACCCTATATGGTCACCATATGTTACCTGTCATTTGAGTGTTCTTTCCACCACTAACACATATTCTCTTCTATAGAATAAGAGCACAAAAGTATGGGAATATAACACAGTATAGGTATTTCAGACAACTCCTTGAAATGGAAAGCGAAAAGAATACGGCTAAGTTACACTGGTTACTGAAGTTACCTAGGAAAGACATGTAGAGCCAGAAAAAAGGGTTGATTCCCCCCCATCACCCTTTCCATTGGCAAAAACAGTGTGACAGGGAAACCATAAGTACCTTCTTCCCCCTCATAGCTTTCCCTCACAGCATTGAGCAAGCACCACTTTTTAAGGCAAGTTCCCTTGATGCATGTGTGATTGTAAAGGAACTGAAAGCACTGACAAGGTGTATATGACCTAATTTCAGAATCGGCTCATGAAATTCTTCTAGTCATACTTGAATTAAGGAGTGGAGTATAGAGAAGAATGAACCTACAGTTCCATCCCCTTGATGCTACCAGAGAAAATCTAAACAGCAAAACTAAGTTTGCTTTGAAATAACATTAGTAATTGTTGCAAAGTTGTTTAGAGGTGCTTGGAAAATTGCCTAGAAAGCATTTGCCTAAACATCTTAATTGCCTGAATACTCTCATATATGGGTCCAGTAATTGAATTTAATAGTATGTTCTTGTGGCCAGCTTCAAATGTATGAAATTTAATGGAGTGTAAGTATAGTTTGTAAATGGAGTTTCAAGTGTGGTAATAATATACAATTGACTATATCCACCTTTTTGAGTTTAAAAATGCCTTGTTACACAAAGCTAAAAGGTGCTGAATTTATTTATTTTTTTTGCTGTAGTGCAGAGATTACAAAATAGCTGTAGAATGATGACATTATTTGCTTATCAAAATCAATGTATCTATTAGGCCTATGGCGAAAGCACAAAACACAATGCAATAAATGTCTTAGATAATCCAAGCCTTCAGTTTTGCCCATTTCTTCGTCAGATCTGCATCGCTCGCGCACGACGCCTGGCTGCGTTTCCCAGGTCAGCCGTTTTCGACAGACGCCGCTGTTGCAACGCAGCAGCGGCACCTGACGCCTTCCAGGGCGGCATCAAGCCGCTTCAAACAACAACCCTTTAAAGGGTTGTTGTTGAGGTATCAGCCCCTGCGCGCGTGAACCGCCGGAAGACGCCGACCTCCAGGGGTCGGAGGGCAGCGTGGGCGGGGCTGCGACGCCCCGCAGGCGACGAGGAAGACACAGTAAGTGGGGCGGGGGAGGGCGCAGAGGCGGCTCTGTGCGGAGCCGCCCTGCCTTCTGTCGGCCTCCCCGTTGCTGCGAGCAGGCTCCCGCCCCCACGCCGACGGAACTCCTGCCGGCGTGGGGGCGCGAGGGGGCCATGCAGAAACGGCCTTCCTTATTTCAGGCCCCAACCCATATGGCTTCTGTCCATGCAGAATCCACAGACCCCAACATAACTTTTTTGGGGGAGTATGGAGATGAAATGGGATCTTTCCTACCTTTTTCACCCACAAAATAGCTAATTAGATCCAACACAATCTGAAACTACATCACAAAGAATTTGGCCAGTGGTCCACCAAACTCAGTATTGTCTCTTCTGAGGTCCCCCAACCTTGGAAATCTAGCACAGTTTGGTGTGTGCAGTCACAAAATGGCTTTTGGTTATAGGAGGGGATGCCAGCCACAAAATTGTTACTACAACAGTGGAGATCCCTGTACTGTGATGTCAGCTGCTGCCAAGGCAACATTTTTAAAAAATCTACACCGCCAATCAATACTCCAGTGGCCAATAAGAAACCTTGCACAGCAAAAGCCTCACTTCTCCCACCCACTTTCTAAAAATAATTTGGTGGGCATCAGGGAAGGAGTTGGTAGGCACCATACCACCCACAGGCACCATATTTGGGATCCCTAATGTATTCTGATTGGATGTTGAAGAGACAAGAATGTTTCTTATTTAATATCTTTGTTATTCACATGTTTGTTCAATGGGTTATACCCATTGTGATCTGTCATAGCACTGCTAGGGATACAGCTGAAGTCATAGCTCAGAGTGGTTGGCTGCAGATCTCAGTAGGAGCTAATTGTTCAGTGATAGCAATTTGATTGTTCTGTTTAAGTAGTCACGGGAACCAGGACAAGGTATCCCTGTATCCCCAAGCACATCAAGATGGTGACTTCCTTTGTTCCTAGGTAAATGTCGTAGTGTTCACCTGGAAAAATGTGAACTATCCCCAGAAATAAAGGTTCATTTGTCTAAAATTATGGGAGGAAGGTAGTTGGCTATATGGATTATTCCCATTTTACTTGTCCAACATGTTGATTGGCTGAAATCAGTGCAGGTGGGAGAATCCAACGTTTAGATATTGGAGACTTCAGATAGAAACAATTCTTCTTGTCCATTCATTTACAACCTTGACCAGCCCCATCCAAACCCAGAGGTGGTGGAATGTGCTGCCAGTGTGGAACCACCCTGCCACCTTCTCACAGCATGAAGAGCTCAGAACAGGACCCCTCCCCCCACTGCCAAAAAGCTTCATAGGGCTTACAGGACTTATACCACCCCCAAAGACTGATATAAGTCTAAGGGCCAGGGTTGTTGCCATCACCCAGGCCGTTTCCGCAAGGCGGCGGAAACGGCTGGGTCGGGCGGCGCAGGGCAGGGGAGGGGAGCGTGTCCCCAGGCCTCGGCGACGCGCCGGAGGCCCGGGGACAAGGTGAGTGCCGGGTGGGGGAGGCGGCATGAAGCCGCTGCCGTTCGCTCGGCAGCGGCTTCATGCCGGCGTTTCCCCAAAAAGAGCGCTGGGAAGCGCTCTGGGGAAACGCCGGCTTCAGGCCGGCCGGGCGGCGCGAGGGCGGCGCGGCTGCGTTGCAGCTGCGCCCCCCGTGCGAATGGCGGCCTGGAGACGGTGTTTTTACCATCTCCAGGCCGCCATGATTTGCCCGTGCGGAAACGGCCCCAGAAAATTAGCTTATAGATACAGAAAATGCACACTTCTGTTCTACACTTTGTGTGTGTGTGTGTGGGGGGGGTGTTGTGTTACACTGTGCAATTAAGGGTGAAATCTATTTATCCCATTGTTACCTCATCTTTTCTCCAATGAGCTTAAGGAGGGTTACATTGTTCCCTTCACCATTTTATCCTCACAACAAGTCTGTGAGGTGTGTTAGTCAGGGCTGGCTCTAGGTTTTTGTGGTCTCTGGCCAATGGATTATAACTGAAACTTCCTTGCCAATTGGTACTACCTCATCTTCTAGCCACTTCTGTTCCACTTGTTATTGCTAACTTGCTCCTGTCAGGAATAGGGGCAGCGTTAGAGATGGCAACATCACCCCCCCGCCCCAAGGCAACAGATAGCCTTGCTGACTGCTGACACCAGCTATTTTTAGACTGAGACAAAGTGAACCAAGATCGCCAGGAGAACTTCATGACTGAATAGGACTATAACCTGGGTCTATTCAGTCTTATTGCAGCATTCAAACCAAAACAGAATGCTAGCTCGTGGGCGAACTGAAAACCCTCTTCTTGCCATTCCTTTTTGAGATTGTCAGGCTTTTCGGCTTACTGGAAATGAAAGTTTTGCCTCCAGAGTGATCAAAATGGATGAATGTGACTCTGTTAATATCAAATCATCTCCCATTATGTTTTCGGGGATAAGTAGGACACGGATGGATGGCTACCACAGCTTAAGAAGTCTATTATATTTCAGCGTGCTTATTGGTGGTTAAAATGTTAATGAAGAGAATTATAGAAAGAATGTTGCAATTGTACAGAAATCTCCTTGACATCGTGGGGTGGGGGGAAGAGAAGAGGAAGAGTAGGGAGGTGGAAAATAAAGCTAATTTAGGTCTTGCCTCATTAATCAGATCTGCCTACAGCTAAGAAAGTGTCACCTTAAGAGTGCATTTGCTTTTTGCTGTGTGCTGCTGATGAAGATACTGACATACAAAACAGCAGTAATTGGATTTTTGATGTAGACAGTGGTAAAAAATAAAAAAAGCAGTGAATTGGAATGTGCATTTGACTGACCTTTGGGAAGAATGCCTCAGGCTTTCCCCACATGCTAGCTGTCATTATTAATGGCCACAATATACTCCACTTTGTTAAATGGCTTGCAGTTGTACATTATTCTGTTCATGGTTTGTGAAGAAGGAACTCATTGCTGTCTTTTCATGCTATCAAACCAGGTTAACCTGGAAGTACATAAGCAGGCTTTTTTTTGTCAACACTGGGCAAATGAAGGTCCTCAGCCCTGTTATACTTTGGGAATTTTGAGAAAGCATAGTGGGTGTCATCATCACAAAATGGCTGCCATAAGAAATGGGACCAAGCACAAAATTGCTGCCATGGCAGGAAAACACAACACATCGGGTGGTTCCAAGCTAATCCTCCTGGTATAATGAGGCAGCTATATCTTAATGGGTGTTCCTAATGGACCTCCTGGGGTCTGCTGCTGGGAAGGTGGATGAAAGCCAAGATTGTTTTTGTTATTTCTTTTGTTTTGGAGAAGAGGCACTTTGTGGAAGAAACAAGTGCATGCCAAGAAACACACCAGTGCAAACCACAGCGCCCCTTAGGTGCCACACTAGAAATTACAGCCTCATACCAAATCTGACCATGGATTTGTTTCAGTGTTATCTCCTCTGATTGATATCTCTCAAGCATTTCAGGCAGAAACAAGTTATTTTCTGTAGTAGTGCACTGCCGACCCAGCAGCGCCGTAGTAGAACGTTGGGACGCCAACGGACCTGCGGCCTTGCCGGTCGCATCGCACCCCCACTCCTCATCCCCCCATGAGTCACGGGTCATGAACTGTCTGACTCAATCACCGGGCGCAGGGACAATGGTCTTGCCCCCAGGTGAGGATTAGGCTCAGACGCGTACGCTCCTCTCCGCACGTAGCCAGATGAGATCATGCATCACATGATGATCTCCCGACCTCCCGCTCTCCCGGAACTCCCCCCGGTCCTCCCTCCTACACGCCCCCAATAGGATAACAATAAAAGGTGCCAGGAACCGGCAGACGGGAGACTCGCTAGGAACACGGACCTCCGGTCTCCCGCTGCTGGCGATCTCCACCAGATGTTATCTCCGCGTCTCGTTTCGTTCTTACGCTGACCGCGTGGGTCGACTACATTTTCCAACCCCTGCTATTATTGACCAGGCTGCGGTGGTAATATTTGTTCCTCATGGTGTAGGGAAATCAAACAAAGGCCCCTTCCGCACACGCAAAATAATGCGTTTTCAAACCACTTTCACAACTGTTTGCAAGTGGATTTTGCTATTCCACACAGCTTCAAAGAGCACTGAAAGCAGTTTGAAAGTGCATTATTCTGCATGTGCGGAATGAGCCCAAGATAGCATTAATAGAAGCAAAGACCCTAGTGACATTTAATTTCCAATTTATATATGAACTATTTCCAAATGATAGTTGATAGTCTCGTCTTGCCAGCACATTTCTGGGGCAGAATGATTATGAAATATTAAGGAAGAGTAGAAGAAACTTTACAACCTATCCTCAATGAAAACCAAAGAATCCTTACCTACAATTTGAATAAAACATTTGTTAAGCACTCAAGGTTATTCTCAGTGGAATGTGAATCAGACTTTCAACAAACATTAATGGGGAAGAATATTATGAGGTGTTAAAAGCATTACTTGGCAGTTTAGATAAACAAAAATTAGAGCACCCACAAATAACAGCCAAGAAGACTGACACTTCTTATGCTTTTAGGAGATTGTTAAATTAAGAACCCAATATCCTGATCATGAGAAACTAGAGACTAGCAATAAACTTTTCTTATCCATTGCTCTTGGGAGATTGAAGGAAATAAAGGGCCAATTCATTTGTACATTTTATAGACCCTGACTTTCCAATCAGAAACCAAACCAAAACTATTATACTGTTAAGACAACACCAAAATATTTGCAACAGATTCACAGACATTGCTGGCAACAATCAACTGGATTTCTCTACATACAATCTAGTGTAAGGGGTGATAAATGCTACCATGTTCACTTTGGGAACTTGCATGGTGTAGCTTTTGGAGTGTTAAGAGTAGCACCTGGAATGACTGGGGTTGAATCCCCGCAATATAGTTCTTTGGGTGACCCTGGGGACTATTACAATCATTTAGACTAACATACCTCATAAGGGTATTGATGTGAAGTTAAGGGGGGGATGGGGAATGGTGCGAAAAGGGCAGTTTGGATCCCAATCAGGCAGAAAAGCAGGACATTTATGTAGGGATACTTATTTGTACAGGCCTTGATCCTATTTGCCTATATAATGCAAACCTTTATGATCTGTGCCTACTAATATTGAATATATTCCAGATCTTGTCTCCTTAGCCAGATTTTCTTAAAATATACTGCCATTTGCAATTTTTACCTAACATGCTCCCCATATCCTCAGCTGATATTATAGTGGCCCTATAATAACTGTCAGACAATTTAGGAGACCAACAATCTAGCAGCACATTTCTGTAACTCTGGCTTGGATCTAACCAGCTTCTCCACTGCTGAAAAAGGAAAGAGGAATCCCCTTTGACCACAAAGGCTGTGCTGGGGATCACAAGACATATGTGGATGAGAACCATGAGGAGCAAGGGCTATAAAACAGCAAGGCAAGGTTGAGCGAAAAAGCTGACCCTTTGTTCCCGATCAATGCCATTGCCATTACCAAGTCCAGAGAATCAAAGAAACTATATTAAAATATTTTTGGTTTTAATTGGGTTCAAATTGCAGCTGCTATCAACTCTAAGCCTTGCAAGAAGTTGACTTTGACTGACTATTGTTAAAAAAATACACAAAAAAGCCCAGCAACCCTATATTTCTGTTATTAGGGTAATAAATCAGGTTACAAAAATTTAATTCTCTTCAGCAGCCTTCTGAAAAACACCCTCCAGAATATTCAAAATGATTTCTTCCTTTAAAGAGAAAGCCAATCTATTTATTTATGTTAGGTTTTATATTAACAGAGGCAGTAAATAATGCATTTTTCCCTTGGAAAATGTTGTTAGACTAAGTGTGTTCTATCAATAATGTACCAGGAGAAACCCTTTGTGTCTTGATTTAAGCTCTTAAACTCATTTATTATTGACCAGATGAGGGGGAGAAAATGAGATTACGTTTTACTTGAAGTTGTCAAGTGCTTCATCTAATATGTATCTTAAGTCTCTTGATATTCAAATGACACTCAGCTTCTACCCCCAGCACAGTTTTGTGCAAAAGAGGAGGTCAGATGCTTTGCTTTTGGGCATGGCAATATATCTAAGATACAGTGCAACATGTCAAGAATGTGCTGTTGGTAATTGCCGCATAGAGGGCAAAGTGCCACGCTTCTTGTTCTGTCATTACTGCTCACTTCCTGAAGTGATGTGCTACAGAGGAAATAGCGGGGATAATCAGATTGACTCTGAACCTTGGAGTTTCCTTAATTATGTATGCCATAAATCATTTAAAATCAGCTCCATTTCTGCTCTTGCGCCTGCACAGTAGGTGAAATCAGATGGGGGTGTTCATCAGAATGGTGCACACTAAGAACTTAGTTGATTGGATAGTGATTCTTCCCAATGCAGGTGGAGGGTGGTGTGAGAATGCACAAGTTATCTGTGATCCAATAAAGAGAGTTGGAGCCTGACCTAGATGTTCCAGGCTAGTTTGATCTCATTAGATCTCAGAAGCTCAGCAAGCTCAGCTGTGGTACGTTTTTGGATAGGAGACCACCAAAGAATTCCAAGCGTTGTTATGTCAGGGCAGGCAGTGACAAACCAGCTCAGTAAGTCTCTTGCTTTGAAAACACTACGGGGTCACCATAAGTCAGGGCTGACTTGACAGCACTTTATACACACACAAGGAATGTTAGATTAAAACAAGAAGCTTTATTTATTTAAAATAATAAATCACTCATCTTGACTTCTCAAGTTTCAAGGCAGCTAACAAGAAGACAAAAACTACAGAGAAAAACACAATAATTTGGTGGTGGAAAATGTGATTAAGTCACAACCGTCTTATGACGACCCCATCAGGTTTTCAAGGCAAGAGTCAAACAGAGGTGATTTGCCATTGTCTCTCTGTGTGTGGCAACACTAGACTTCCTCTGGAAGACTTGGCTTAGCTTTCAAGATCTGATGAGATGAGGTTAGCCTGAACCATCCAGGTTAGAATTACCCTCCAACAACTACCTCCTGGGAAAAAATGTCTTATATTCCCTCCTAATGACAGAAAGTGGTGGTACTCCCTTGTACCCATTCTGGTAAGCCATGCCATGCCATGCCAGAGAAACAGTTTTTCCATAGAAAACTCCCATGACCTGACAGCTGCCAGATCAACAATAATCAAAGAAGCTATAACAAGGAAAAGGCTGCACTTGAAGTATGCGGTCATACCAGGATACGTGGTTTAGTAAATATAAGCATCTTAGACCATGAAAACTTTTCAAGTTAATAACCACTACTTTTTCATTGAGTCTGAAAGTAAACATGTAACAAGTGAGGCTGACTCACCGCTGGTACTATGTATTCTGTGCTGTTGACCATGGCAGGAGTCTCACCACCACATTTTGCGTCAAGTGAAGCTTCCAAGATATTTTCAAAGGCCACCCCATATGGAGCACATTACTGTAGTCAAATCTAAAAGTTACGGTAGAGTGGATACAGAGTCAAATAAGCGGCTAGTTTATGAGCTTAGGAAGGGAGGCATGGTATAGCCCAATCATGTCAGATCCAAGAAAGACTTGTAGTTAAAAGAGTGCACTCCTAGCAGCCATGTCAAACTCTTTATCAGTCTGTAGGCCTGGATCCAAAAGCACTCCCAAATCCCTAACTTTTGCCTCATAATTTTGCTGTTGGGAACAATTGGTGACTGTTCTACCCAACACTGCATTCAGGTTTACTACCTAAGTACAACAGCATCTTAATACCACTTTTTCATTCCAAGATCATTGACAGTCAAATTTTCTGCAATTACAGGGCCCATAATTCATCTAAAGGTATCACCACATATTCAATAAAAACTGACAGAAGGAATAGATGCAAGAATGTGAGACCAAAGCTCTCCAATATTTGTTTTCTTCATGCATCTTACTATTGCCTTCCTCCAGATGGTCGTTTTGCTGACTTGACTTTAACAAATGACTCCGGCATCTTTGCAGGTGCTGTGATGAATACAGAAATTTCAGATCTCACCTCACCCAGATTTTTCTTCTTAAGAAGTCACAGAAGCTGAACTATTTTTTTTTAAAAAGATTGCTGTTTATTTGTCTCTATTTGTTCATTGGGATTATAAAAAGAGAGGATTGACAACTGTCTTTTAACTCTTATTATCCCTCAGTAGATTGATTTTTGTTGTGGTTCAGAAAGCTGAAGCTGTTGTATTATGCCTAACAGTATGGGAAATTGTTAGAAGAAAATGATGCAATGTTGGACTTGTGGTGAAAATCTCAGGGAGGCCACCTAGGTCTGGCTTCATTATGGTCAAGGCATTTCCCATGGGATGCTAGCATTTCCAGGGCTGGCCATCCTGGGAAGAGAGGAGTGGGACTTTTTCCCACTGGAATGTCTCTAATGGATATTGTTTAGGTGACTCAGAAACATGCAGAGAACTTTGCTCAATAGGTATAAGATAGCATTGCTATTTAGCTAATGCTGTGAACTTTCCCATATGGCCTTCAGTGATGGTTCTAATGTCAACCTCATAATTCTGTGTCTGTATTACTTGAGTGTGCATAAGTACTAATAGCAAGTTTGCCAAGTAATGCAGTGACACTCAACGAAAGCTATTTTTACCAAGCACAATTATTACAGAGGGTTTTTTTATACCTCTTACTCACAGTGACCAAAAATACAAATATTTGTCCCTGCCCGGCCATAAATTATTGGGGTGTCTGGTTGCCAGCTCCAGGTTGGGAATCTTCTGTCCCTTTTCTTTAACTATGCCAACAGAGATGTCACCAAAGTCGTTTATTAATTGCTGCATTTTAACTTAAATTATTTACAGTTCATTATGTAATTGTTATTTTATGTTGTTCACCGCCCATAGTACTGCCACTCCAGCAGCCAGAGAACGTTAGACGCTAACGGACTAAGCGGCCTTGCCGGGTCTATCGCACTTCACTCCTCATCCCCCCCATGAGCTGGTCATGAACTGTCTGACCTAATCACCGGGCGAGGGATAATGGTCTGCTCCCAGGTGAGGATTAGGCCTGACGCCAGACGCTTCCTTCCCAAGACGAGCCAGATGAGATCATGTATCACATGATGATCTCTCCCGACTTCCGCCTTCCCGAACTCCCCTCGGTCCTCCCTCCTATTAATTTCCAATAGGATAACAATAAAGGTGCCAGGAACCGCAGACGGGAGACTCACTAGGGAACATCGACCTCCGCCTCGCCGCTGGCTTATCTCCACCAGATGTTATCTCCGCTCAAGCTGCTCTTTACGCTTCGACCGCTGGGTTCCACTACATTTTCCAACCCCCTGCTATTATTGACCAGGCGGTGGTAATATTTGTTCCTCATGGTGTAGGAAATCTCAAACAAAGGCCCCTTCCATTAATGCCAGGGCTGTCCACTTTCACAACTGTTTGCAAGTGGATTTTGCTATTCCACACAGCTTCAAAGAGCACTCGAAAGCAGTTTGAAAGTGCATTATTCTGCATAAAAGTGAATGGTTCAAGATATTAATAGAAGCAAAGACCCTAGTGACATTTAATTTCCACTATATATGAACTATTTCAAATGATAGTTGATAGTCTGCCTTACAGTACATTTCTAAGAAATGATTATGTTTGCCAAGGAAGAGAAGAAACTTTACAAACCATCCCTACAATGAAACCAAAGAATCCTTACCTACAATTCTGAATAAAACATTTGTTAAGCACTCAAGTTATTCTTTCAGTGAATGTGAATCAGACTTTCAACAAACATTAAATGGGAAGAAGACATGAGGTGTTAAAGTATTACGGCAGTTTAGATAAACAAAAATTAGACACCCACACAAATAACAGCCAAGAAGACTGGATTAATTTCTGTACTTTAGGAGATTACAATTAAGAACCCAATATCCTGAGACTGCGAGAAACTAGAGACTAGCAATAAACTTTTCTATCCATTGCTCTTGGGAGACGAAGGAAATAAAGGGCCAATTCATTTGTACATTTGAGTAGACACTGACTTTCCAATCAGAAACCAAAACCAAAACTATTATACTGTTAAGACAACACCAAAAATATTTGCACAGATTCACAGACATTACAGTAACAATCAACTGGATTTCTACATACACCAGTGTAAGGGTGAGATAAATGCTACCACAAGTTCACTTTGGGGAACTTGCATGGTGTAGCTTTGGAGTGCTAAGAGTAGCACCTGAATGACTGGGGTTGAATCAGCAATAAAGTTCTTTGGGTGACCCTGGGGACTATTACAATCATTTAGACGCCAACATACTTGTAAGGGTATTGATGTGAAGTTATGGGGGATGGGGAATGGTGCAAAGGGCAGCTTCTGATCCCAATCAGGCAGAAAAGCAGGACATTTTATGTAGGATACTTATTTGTACAGGCCTGATCCTATTTGCCTATATAATGCAAACTCTATGATCTGTGCCTACTAATATTGAATATATATTCCAGACTCGTCTCCTTAGGCCAGATTTTCTTAAATATACTCCTCACTGCCATTTGCACTTTTACCTAACATGCTCCCCCATATCCTCAGCTGATATTATAGTGGCCCCATAATAACTCGGGTCAGGACAATTTAGGAGCACTAAACAATCTAGCAGCACATTTCTGTAACTTGGCTTGGATCTAACTATAGCTTCTCCACTGAAAAAGGAAAGAGGAACTCTTTGACCACAAAGGCTGTGCTGGGGATCACAAGACACATGGATGAGAACCATGAGGAGCATGGGCTATAAAACAGCAGCAAGGTTGAGCTAAAAGCTGGACCCTTTGTTCCCCGGACAATGCCATTGCTATTACTAAGTCCAGAGAATCAAAGAAACTATATTAAAATATTTTGGTTTTAATTGTCTAAATTGTGCTATCAACTCTAAGCCTTGCAAGAAGTTGACTTTGACTGACTATTGTTAAAAAAATACACAAAAGCCCAGCAACCCTATATTTCAGGGTAATAAATCACTGTGTTAAAAATTTAATTCTTCTTCAGCAGCCTTCTGAAAACACCTCCAGAATATTCAAACGATTTCTTCCTTTAAAGTATAGCCAATCCATTTATTTATAGGGTTTTATATTAACAGAGGCAGTAAATAATGCATTTTCCTTGAAAATGTTAGACTCAAGGTGTTCTATCAATAATAAAACAGAGAAACCTCCTTGTGTCTTGGATTTAAATTTTAAACTCATTTTATTATTGACCAGATGAGGGGAGAAAATGAGATTACGCTTTTTACTTGAAGTTGTCAAGTGCTTCATATCTAATATGTATCTTAAGTCTCTTGATATTCAAATGACATCAGCTTCTACCCTGGCACAGTTTTGTGCAAAAGAGGAGGTCAGATGTTTTGCTTTTTTGGGCATGGTAATATATCTAAGATACAGTGCAACATGTCAAGAATGTGCTGTTGGTAATGCCGTGATAGAGGGCAGCTCTTGTTCTGTCATTACCACCACTTCCGGAAGTGATAAAAGCAGAGGAAATAGCGGGATAATCAGATCGACTCTGGAACCTTGGAGAGCTTCCTTAATTATGTATGCCATAAATCATTTAAAATCACCCCATTTCTGCTCTTGCTTCGCACAGTAGGTGAACTGATAAAGTGTCTATCAGAATGGTGCACACCAAGAACTTAGCTGATTGACAGTGATTCTTTCCAATGCAGGTGGAGGGTGGTGTGAGAATGCACAGCATTCAGATCCAATAAAGAGAGTTGGAGCCTGACCGATGTTCCAGGTATTAGTTTGATCTCATAGGATCTCAGGAAGCTCAGCAAGCTCAGCTGTGGCACGCTTTTGGATAGAGACCACCAAAGAATTCCAAGCGTTGTTATGTCAGGGAGAAAGACAAACCAGTTTAGTAGTCTCTGTTTTGAAAAAAACACTATTGGGTCACTATAAGTCAGGGTTGACGGACAGCACTTTATACACACACAAGGAATGTTAGATTAAAACAAGAAGCTTTATTTCTATTTAAAATAATAAATCACTCTCATCTGACCTCTCAAGTTTTCCCAAGGCAGCTAACAAGAAGACACAAAAAACTACAGAGAAAACATCACATTCTGGTGGAAATGATTAAGTCACAACTGCCTCTTATGACGACCCCATCAGGTTTTCAAGGCAAGAGTCAAACAGGAGGTGATTTGCCATTGTCTCTGTGTGTGGCAACACTAGACTTCCTCTGGAAGACTTGATGCATTAAGATCTGATGAGATGAGGTTAGCCTGAACCATCCAGGTTAGAATTACCCCTCCACCAACTACCTCCTCCTGGGAAAAATGTCTTATATTCCCTCTCCTAATGACAGAAAGTGGTGGTACTCCTTGTACTCCATTCTGGTAAGCCATGCCATGCCATGCCAGAGGAAACAGTTTCTTCCACAGAAAACTCCCATGACCCGACAGCCGCCAGATCAACAATAATCAAAGAAGCCATAACAAGGAAAGGCTGCACTTGAAGCACGGTGATGACACGGGTTTAGTAAATATAAAGATCTTAGACCATGAAAAACTTTTCAAGTTAATACCACTACTTTTCATTGGAGTCTGGAAAGTAAACATGTAACAAGTGAGTTTTAATCACTGGTACCTTATGTATTCTGTGTTGTTGGACTATGGAGTCTCACCACCACATTTTACAGCCAAGTGAAGCTTCCAAGATATTTTCATAAAGGCCACCCATATGGAGCACATTACTGTAGCCAAATCTAAAAGTTACGCAGAGGGATACAGAGTCAGTCAAGCGGCTAGTTTATGAGCTTAGGAAGGGAGGTACAGTATAGCCCAATCATGTCAGATCCAAGAGCACGAAGTTAAAAAGAGTGCACTCCTAGCAGCTATGTCAAACTCCTTTATCAGTCTGTAGGCCTGGATCCAAAAGCACCTAAATCCCTAACTTTGTCTCATCACTTTTGTTGAAACAATTGTACTGTTCTACCTAACACTGTACCGTGGCTTACTACCAAGCAATAACAGCATCTTAATACCAATTTTTCATTCCAAGATCATTGACAGTCAAATTTTCTCGCAATTACAGGCCCATAATTCATCCTAAAGGTATCACCACATATTCAATAAAACTGACAGAAGGAATAGATGCAAGAATGTGAGACCAAAGCTCTCCAATATTTGTTTTCTTCATGCATCTTACTATTGCCTTCCTCCAGATACAGGTCAGTTTTGTTGACTTGACTTTTAACAAAATGACTGCAGCATCTTTGTGAAAGGTGGGATGAATACAGAAATTTCAGATCTCTGTTCCTCACCCAGATTTTTTTCTTCTAAGAAGTCACAGAAGCTGAACTATTTTTTTTTAAAAAAGATTGTTTATTTGTCTCTATTTGTTCATTGGGATTATAAAAGAGGATTGACAACTGTCTTTTAACTCTTATTATCCCCTAGATTGATTTTGTTGTGGTTCAGAAAGCTGTAGCTGTTGTATTATGCCTAACAGTATGGGAAATTGTTAGGAAGAAAATGATGCAATGTTGGACTTGTGGGTGAAAATCTCTCAGGGAGGCCAATGTGGTTCTGGCTTCATTATGGTCAAGGCATTCTATGGGATGCTAGCATTTCCAGGCTGGCCATCCAGAAGAGAGGAGGACTTTTTCCACTGAAATGTCTCTAATGGATTGTTTAGGTGACCTGTGAAACATGCAGAGAACTTGTCACATAGGGTATAAGATAGCATTGCTATTTAGCTAATGCTGTGAACTTCTTCCCATATGGCCTTCATGATGGTTCTAATGTCAACCCTTTCATAATCTCTGTGGGTCTTGCATTACTTGAGTGTGCATAAGTACCACAGGCAAGTTTGCCAAGCAATGCAGTGACACTCAAATGCAAAAGTTATTTTTACCAAGCACAATTATTAAGGAGGGTTTTTTTTATATCTTCTTACTCTACAGTGACCAAAAAAATACAAAGATATCGTCCCTGCCCGCCATAAATTATTAAAGTGTCTGTCACAGTCTAGGTTAAATCTCTGTCCCTTTTCTTTAACTATGCCAACAGAGATGTCACCAAAGTCGTTTATTAATTGCTGCATTTTAACTTAAACATTTACAGTTCATTTAATTGTTATTTATGTTGCTCCATCACTATTCCCTGGGGGGGTTGGGCGGTCTATAAGACTGATAAATAAATAAATAAATAAATAAATAAATAAATAAATAAATAAATAAATAAATAAATAAAAGTTATCACTGTTGACGGTTTCATCATTTAAACTTGGTGACTGCAGCATATTCCTTCAGGGGCCTGTATGACCCTGTATTACAGATTGAGATACAAAACAGGAAAATAAAAATA